>NC_064630.1:248212399-248512399 GCF_023864275.1 Schistocerca cancellata
TTCAGCCAAGAGCGTTGTTAAGGATATAATAAAGATAACAGAAAAAAATTGTGGGGACTGTGTGCATTATACATTAAAAAGAGTGATGATGGACAGCTAAAAGGACGAAAATACATACAATTTAAAAAAAACACACAGTTGCAATTTAAAAAGCTCTGGAGCACTGTATTTTCACTTAATATCTGAAGTATGGGGTGTGATTTATTGTGGCAGGAGGGAATATGTTGCATGGAGGTCGAGAGGTGTGGGTAAGGAGATAGAGGTCTCTTAGATGAGGAAACTATGGAGATGATAGGTATGAGGAGAAGTGAACAGTGGGAATACAGATCGTGGGCAGGACAGAGGGTGAGGAGGAGTAATGGTGTGTGGAGAGGGTAATGGTACAAGAAGAAAGGGGTAAGGGTGGGTTGAGAAGGAAAAGGTGAGAGGTACCCTGATGTGGAGAGGGATAGGTGAGGAAGGGTTAATGTTGGAAGGGGAGAGAAATATCAGGGCGGAGCTCATCGTCTGGGAGAGGGAGCTGGTTGAAGCTGCGTTGAGATATGTTATGGAGTGTGTGCAGGTATAGGGACAGACGTGTTTGTGAAGACGTGCCAGCATACCGCCGTTGGTGATCAGAGGTGAGACAAATAAATCTGGTTTATGGGTAGTACAGGAGATGCAGAGGTGTTCTATGTGGGTGAAGAGGGGTGGGAGTATGATAAGATGGCAGAGGATCCATGTGGGGGAAGTCAAAGGGGTGCCAAAAATGGGACAGAGTGCATGGCGTCCAAGAATCTGGAGGCACTTACAGAAATTTGATGGGGTTGGTACCCATGCAACATTTTCACGGTAGACGATAGACCAGATCAGGATTTTGTTTTGTAGATATGTAGAATGGTGGAGGGGTGTAATCCCCAAGCTATGTCTATAAGTAGCTTTAGTCTATTGGGGGCTCTCTGTAAGATAGTTAGTAGGTAAGGTTTTTACGTTAGTTGTCAGTCGAAAGTGAGCCCAAAATATTTTAGTATATTAGTTAACTGGATAGGACGGTCGTAAATGGGAAGGTAGAAGTAATGGAAGCGGAAAGTATGGGTGGTTCGTGCTATAATTATTGCTTGGGTTTTGGTGGGGTCGATCTTGAGAAGCCATTGGTTACACCAGGAGGTAAACTGACAGACAGATTTTCAGATTTGGAGGAGTCGTTGTTCAAACACCAATTAAATCTTCTCAAAGGATCCGATGCGAAAACGACTCGCAAGTTCTTCGCAAAATTCCAGTGGATTAGACAAAGATTAAAATATAAAAAACAGACTGCAGAGAGTAATGAATATAGTAGATACATAGAGATGAGAAAAGTAGCCAAAGACAGGAGAAGGTGGAAGATGGCATCAATCTAGTCAGGTGGCTGAAGATTTTTAAAACCTGTGCACATACCTGTATGAGCAGCTGAACCGGAAGTTGCAACTAGATTTAAGAGAATGGACACTCCCGTCACTGTCGCTTCCCCACCACTTTTTGCTCATTGCGCTCAACCTTTGACGGGCCGCCATTTCCTGACGGAATGCCTTTTTTTAAACACTTACTTCTCGTTTGTGTTTGCAGTCTGAGTTATCAGCCGTTTTACCGAACGATGTGCGAGCTGTCGACCGCGTTTTACTTTTTACCGGTCTTAGCAATATGGGGAAGGCCATTTAATTTTTAGTTCAGCACCTCATTTTCTCTACGGCGTATTTTATAGACCTTTCTCCACGTCCCTGTTTTTAGTTGTCTTCTCTTCCGTCGATTGGGATTAACGTGTTGTCGTTTTTGACTCCTCTCCTTGTCTTCGTGTTTTACAGTTCTCACATGGGCGTTTATTATCCTAGTTCTTTTTGCGCCCTAAAACAAAACAGACAAATGTGAATGGGATGACGTCAGACCTCGTACCAGCGTTGAGCGTGACAGCTGGGCACAGGGTGGGTAGGACACGGTGACGTTGGTTCATATGGTCGTGGTACCATAGCAGGCTACCGGACACAAGTCACATTCGGTCACACACACTGGGCTGTTCACATGTCATCGCATCATCAGTGCCCTGTCATTATTTACAGGAAATCAGTGCTGTTTGAGTCAGCTGTGCTGAGGACAGAGGCCTCTGCTGACTATTGCAGATTGTCAGAAAGAGAAGCGCTACATTGCAACAAATTATTCATTATCTCAGTACTGGACAACATCTGGTGCGCAGGTCATATCATCCGTAACGAGGAGCTCGTTATATGCCACAGAAGTCAAGGATCCAGACATGTGTACCTACACCTGCAACCGTACTCTGGAAACTATTTTCAGTTTCACAGCAGAGGTTACTTAGCTTTGAAGCCCACAGAAGGGTTTCTTCTCGTTCCAATCGAGTCTGATGCGCCTGAAGAACGATTGTTTAAATGCCTCTACACGCTATGTAATTAATCTACGTTTGTTTTGACAATTTCGACGGGAGCAGCACCTAGGAATCTGTAGGATATTCCTAGATTCTGATTTCTGAAACTTTCTAAGTGGGCTGTCACGGGATAATTGGTGTCTATCTTCAAGGGTCTGCCATATTCAGGACTTTAAGCATTTCGGTGACTCTACTCTTTGGGTGAAACACACCTCTGACAATCTGTGTTGTCTTTCTTCGTACACATTCAATACTGACAGTTAGTCCTATTTGGTATGGTTTACAAACAGTTGAGCATTATTCTAAAATCCAATAAACGAATTTTTATTAGTAGTCTCCCTTGTAGAATGAGTGTATTTTCCCAGTATCTTACCAATGAACAGAACTCCACCATCTAATTTATCTATGACTGAAACTATCTGATCATTCCACTTCACATCCCCATAAATTATTAGCGACTGTATTTACACTCCTGGAAATGGAAAAAAGAACACATTGACACCGGTGTGTCAGACCCACCATACTTGCTCCAGACACTGCGAGAGGGCTGTACAAGCAATGATCACACGCACGGCACAGCGGACACACCAGGAACCGCGGTGTTGGCCGTCGAATGGCGCTAGCTGCGCAGCATTTGTGCACCGCCGCCGTCAGTGTCAGCCAGTTTGCTGTGGCATACGGAGCTCCATCGCAGTCTTTAACACTGGTAGCATGCCGCGACAGCGTGGACGTGAACCGTATGTGCAGTTGACGGACTTTGAGAGAGGGCGTATAGTGGGCATGCGGTAGGCCGGGTGGACGTACCGCCGAATTGTTCAACACGTGGGGCGTGAGGTCTCCACAGTACATCGATGTTGTCGCCAGTGGTCGGCGGAAGGTGCACGTGCCCGTCGACCTGGGACCGGACCGCAGCGACGCACGGATGCACGCCAAGACCGTAGGATCCTACGCAGTGCCGTAGGGGACCGCACCGCCACTTCCCAGCAAATTTGTTGCTCCTGGGGTATCGGCGAGGACCATTCGCAACCGTCTCCATGAAGCTGGGCTACGGTCCCGCACACCATTAGGCCGTCTTCCGCTCACGCCCCAACATCGTGCAGCCCGCCTCCAGTGGTGTCGCGACAGGCGTGAATGGAGGGACGCATGGAGACGTGTCGTCTTCAGCGATGAGAGTCGCTTCTGCCTTGGTGCCAATGATGGTCGTACGCGTGTTTGGCGCCGTGCAGGTGAGCGCCACAATCAGGACTGCATACGACCGAGGCACACAGGGCCAACACCGGGCATCATGGTGTGGGGAGCGATCTCCTACACTGGCCGTACACCACTGGTGATCGTCGAGGGGACACTGAATAGTGCACGGTACGTCCTAACCGTCATCGAACCCATCGTTCTACCATTCCTAGACCGGCAAGGGAACTTGCTGTTCCAACAGGACAATGCACGTCCGCATGTATCCCCTGCCACCCAACGTGCTCTAGAAGGTGTAAGTCAACTACCCTGGCCAGCAAGATCTCCGGATCTGTCCCCCATTGAGCATGTTTGGGACTGGATGAAGCGTCGTCTCACGCGGTCTGCACGTCCAGCACGAACGCTGGTCCAACTGAGGCGCCAGGTGGAAATGGCATGGCAAGCCGTTCCACAGGACTACATCCAGCATCTCTACGATCGTCTCCATGGGAGAATAGCAGCCTGCATTGCTGCGAAAGGTGGATATACACTGTACTAGTGCCGACATTGTGAATGCTCTGTTGCCTGTGTCTATGTGCCTGTGGTTCTGTCAATGTGATCATGTGATGTATCTGACCCCAGGAATGTGTCAATAAAGTTTCCCCTTCCTGGGACAATGAATTCACGGTGTTCTTATTTCAATTTCCAGGAGTGTATAAGAGTTAACTGATTCCGGACTATGTTTTTGTGAAGCTCGCAGTTTTGCATTTCTAAAAATTCGAAGCAGTTTGCGAAACTATGCACCACTTTGAAGTATTATCAATATCCGACTGTATGTTCAAACATCTCACGAGAAATGCAGGTCGGTGAAGTCTTCGGCAACAGCCAATACTTCGACAGCTACACACCCTGTCATTTTCAAAGCACAAAATCAGCGAGATAGCGCTGTGCAACGATATTTAAAGAGGACCCCCCCCCACACACACACAGTAAACACTAACGCTATCACACAACTAAAGATGACCAACGTCAGAAGTTACCGACAGCCAATATTAATTACCAGCGAGTGAGGTAGCATCAACTTCGTGTGTCTGTTGTTTGACAAGGGAGAAAGCAGGCTTCCAAGCAGAATGTAAGCAAGAACCTCCATCTATAATTTTAAGGTCATTTGCTAATTTAATCTCAACTTCTTCCTTAATAACACTATCTCGGTAGCTGGAAACGCACACCAAAATCTCCGTCTTTTATATTACATAAGATGATCACTGCCAAGGCAAGATTGTGCAGTCGCATAGTTGCTCAGTAGTTGTAAGCGTGTGCGACACTTATGCTCAACACATCATTCCTCCATATTCCTGATGGTCTCATCACTATATGACATTACACAGCTTTAAGGGATACAATAGGAAAATGCGTTACACAAAACAAAATCATCCTTAAAAGGGCCATAATCTTGTATGTAGGTAGAAAATTGCATTTCATATAATGCTTCCGCAGAATACAACCAATCCTGTCGGAAATACTACCTTCCAAGGCTATAAGGCCGTAAACTCGCTTCCAACTCGTTAATTTCATCGCTCGCTCGATACACGGTTGGTCGATAACATAACACGCGCCCCAGGTGTGTTCTGTATAGCCGTTCTGGCGAAAGGCGATATCAAGGTGGGCAAACTCAGCTGCCATACTTTCAGTGTCTCAGATGACGTGGGTTGTGTGAATCAAGGTGCGAAGTACCACTTCACGCCGAGCCGGGTGGTAACAGTTATCACTCTGATGATACAAATCAGAATAATTGTGCAAAGGTTTCAATGACGTCAGCTGCATTTGGGCATTGAAATGGATCACTGGGAACAGGTAAAAATTTTTGCCGCTGCAGGACACGAGCCCAGATTTCCCGCTTAATGTGTGCGGACGCTTTAACCACCTTGGTCATCCGAGCACCCTTCCCATCCGACCCAAACTACCAGCCTGTTGCACACAGCTGCTGACGCAGCATCTCCTACCCGTTAGCCTCTTACTCGCAATTCCTGATTCCGTAAGAGATCAGGCACGTTGTGTATCAGCACTGAAGGACAGGATCTTTGGCTGTCGTCACTTCAGACACATCCGAGACAACATGAGTTGGCTTCCTATAAGCGGCATGTCCCTACGTACTGTAGTGGTTAATAAAAAAGAAAAAAAGAAGAGAAGAAAAGAAAAGGTTGAAAATGTGGGAAGAAATGGTGAATAAAAAGGGGGTTTTAAAATCGTAAATGACCGTGAAAAAAGGAAAGAATGAAATGCAAATCGGACTTCGTATTACAGAAAAGCTATCGGACTTCGTGATTCGGAAAAGCTATTGTTGGGGTGGTCCTTGTGGCGTTTCTGAGCAAAAGTCGAACCAATTTCCACTACAAAACTTATCTGAAAGAGAACAGAGAATAACAAAATGTGATTAACAGGGGGAAATGGCGTAGATAAGAGTTCATCCTTTACCGTGTTAATATGTCTTCTCTCGTGCGGCGTCCAGGTCTTGTTCTCCAAAAATCTGCTGCTTCATTTCTGCATGAAAAGTCGTAGCTCCTCCGAAATTTTGCAATAAATTTCATTGTCTAGGAATTACTAATGTATACAAATCGAAACCATCTTGATACTGAATGCAATGTATTTTTCGTTGCTGCTTACATCCTCCAAATTTCATACAAACTTCCACAATACGTCTGCACATCAATAAGCTTTTTCGTCTTCATCCGACCAAGACTAGCTAATAATTATGTTAAGCTTCCGCTCCCGAGAGACAAAAGAGTTACAATTTTAGTACCTTCATTTTCTTATATATTTTCTCTGCCATCGAGCGCTCATACAGCTGCGACGGTATAATTTATATCTGAGGGAACGAGTGTAGCGCGGCGAAATTCAAAGTCCCGCTACAGTACCATCAACATTCCGCCTGACCAACATGTCAAGAAAGGATAGGCAGCCATCCTTCACCCACCTCTATCGTGCAGCAAATATTCGGCTGGACTGAATTCAGTACACTACATTAAGTGTGTACATTAAGTGACAGTTTAGAATCAGGTAGCAGAGTTTGGTTCATTGGTAGGGTAGAAAAAGAAATATGTTCATGTGAGGAAAGAATTGCACATAAAATAACTTTACGATGTATTGTGGGATACTGCTCCAAAACGAAGAGCGTGATCAGAGATGAGTAACTGCAGACACTGGACACGCACACCGAAGGACAGACTCTACATTCACTATATGTAAAGATTTGCCCGCCCGGTTGGCCGTGCGGTCTAACGCACGGCTTTCCGGGCGGGAAGGAGCGCCTGGTCCCCGGCACGAATCCGCCCGGCGGATTTGTGTCGAGGTCCGGTGAACCGCGCAGTCTGTGGACGGTTTTTAGGCGGTTTTCCATCTGCCTCGGCGTATGCGGGCTGGCTCCCCTTATTCCACCTCATTACACTATGTCGGCGATTGCTGCGCAAACAAGATCTCTACGTACGCCTACACCACCATTACTCTACCACGCAAACAGGGGCTACACTCGTCTGGTGTGAGACGTTCCCTGGCGGGTCCACCGGGGCCGAACCGTACAGTAACCCTGGGTTCGGTGTGGGGCGGCGGAGGGGTGAAGTGGACTGCCGTAGTCGTCGTGGGGTTGTGGACCACTGCGGCTGCGGCGGGGACGAAGCCTCTCCGTCGTTTCTATGTCCCCGGTTAACATCCAATACAATACAAGATGTAAAGATTTGGTGGAAACTTGTCAGTTACGACGAACAGTATTATCAGATACTCAGAGACTGATATCTAGCGAAACGTTAATCACAAAATTGCAATATCCGTGACTGACTGAGGATATTCCGCAGTGCCCTGATTGTCTCTCTCTCTCTCTCTCTCTCTCTCTCTCTCTCTGTCTCTGTCTGACACACGGCAGTAATTACGGCCGTGCGGCGTGGAGCCACTGCTGCAACTGCCGCTGCCGTAATTAGAGGCGCCAGCTCTGGCAGGTGTTTTTCTGCTCCGCACTCTACGCCTTGGAGTTCTGTCGGGCACAGAGAATTCTGTCATCCCTCAACGTGCCGCACAAGCTCTCCGGCAGCACAGTAATTCACACCGAAGTAATTAAACGTTTCGTTGCACCAGTTTTAAAGTTTCAATGTACATTTTCTTTAGCTGCAACCACCTAACGGCTGGACTGCTTTACCTACATATTCGAAAGCAAACTATGAAAGAAATTTCCACTTTTTCCAATGAATAGCAGCTCCTTTAAATGTGGATACGTGCTAGGTAACGCCTATATCAAGGAGAAAGAAGTTGATAATATCGTTACAACGCGAAAGCGCTGTAACAAATTTGTTTCAGAAGGCCGCGAGCAGAGTTATAGTGTGGGGGCGGGAGGGGGGGTTGTCCTTACTTCTTATTTGAGCTAGAAACTTGGATAAAAAAGCTTGTGGCTTAGCTCGGACCAGAGTCCATTTTTAGTATAGCCATTCGAACACCTGCCTTAGTGTCGCTATGTTGCAGTATATTAACAAGGTTTGAACAGCGACTATAACATCACGTTCAAACTCACTTAAATTTCGTAACCTGACATTGTAGCAGCAGTAACTGATCTAGCAACTGCGCCAGACACTTGTTGTCTTATACAGGAGTTGCCGACCGCAGTGCTATATTCTGCCTGTTTACATATCTCTGGATTTGAACACACATGCCTGTACCAGTTTCTTTGGCACTTCAGTGTATATATAGGACGATGCTCGATCACACATGTTCCGTGTCTCTATGAACTGTACGCGTGAGGTAGTGATGTTACTCCAATGGCCGGCAAGTTCCCCAGACCTGACTCTGACAGAACATGTGTGAGACCATGTCAGATCTATAGCAGTGACAGTATCTAGAACATCAATGAGTAATTACAACAGTTAAGAGCCACTTTACCACAGGAGAGGATAAAAAGTCTTTATCATACCCTTCTCAAACGAATCAGTGTATGCATCGAGGAGTGAGGTGTCGCAAAGTCATACTGATAAGTAGGCTCATACTGGCAAGTTCTTTGTAAATTTGAATCGATTTTGAGCCGGCCAGTGTGGCCGAGCGGTTTTAGGCGCTTCAGTCTGGAACCGCGCGACCGCTACGGTCGCAGGTTCGAATCCTGCCTCAGGCATGAATGTGTATGATGCCCTTAGGTTATTTAGGTTTAAATAGTTCTAAGTTCTAGGGGACTGATGACCTCAGATGTTAAGTCCCATGGTGCTCAGAGCCATTTGAACCATTTGTTTTTGAATCGATTTTGTAATCACTGAAACAACATTACATACCCTCTCAACCTGCGAGGTTCCATTTCGATTCCTCCTCTCCATCTGGATGCTCCACAGCTTTAGTCAGGTAATGTGGAATGAGGTCAGAAACATTTAATTACTTTCTGATAGGTCTGTAGCAATGCGTTGGGAGGTTTAGCAAATTTCTAAAGAATATGTCTCCACATGAACATCTAGATATAAATATCAGGTACGTTTTCTGGAACTGACATGACATAATAAGGATGGTACACAGCTTTCTGATGTGTAACAATTAATTCTATGTGCTGCTGAAATGTTAAAACTGCTAGAAATAATTTATTACACTAGCATGTTACTGAATCTGCAACACCACCCAAAGTCATTTACACTACTCACTTCAAAACACGTCTGCTACAATGAATTGTATTCGCTGTTGCGAATATGGACAACCATCAGCTGTATATTGGAATGACATCAATGAAAATTTATGCCTGACAGGAATTCGAACTCGGGTTTCCCGCTTATTGCGAACGGTCGCCTAGTCGCCTTACCATTTCGGTGTCCGAGTACGGCTCAAGGCGATACCCAAACTTCCAAATGTCGTCAAGCGTGTGCCTACAACCTGTACTCGTACATCCTTTAAGTATACTCCCGCACAGAGCGTGTCCGAACGAACACTGCATCGTAATTTGGAACAACAGGGGCACTACAATATTGTATACTTCTGGTATCGGTGGCTCATTTGTAAAGTAGCACACTACGGATCCAAAGCTAACGAGTTCGACGCCTTTTCAATCACAGGATCTTTCTCTGTCAGTTATCGCTTGTTTCATCTCTGGAAATGCCCATCTAACACGAAATATGACAAACTGTACCTTAGTTTACACAGTAGATTCCTTTATAAACGACTCAGAGGAAGGCAACGGTATACCACCTATAACAGGACCATGCCTGGTAATGCGCGGTGACGTAAAAACCAACCTCAGGGCTGTTGACAGCTTACTGTTTCAATTTTGTTGTTATCTCAATAATACACTCTGGACATGTTCATTTGAGATTAATGCTTGGTCTCTTCAGGCGAAGAGCTGGTCACGGAAGTAATATTTTGAATCACATTGCTTGCGTAACGACCTGCTTCGTAAATTATGCAAATCGACTTATCCGTCTCTACCGCACGCAACTGATAAGTCTGGAACGACTATGCAAAAATAACAACAATGTGGAACTAGCAGCGTGGTGCACTTAGTAGTATTACTCGGCAAAGTGAAGTAGTAATCTCGCCACTGTGGCAGCACCATCGTGTTTACGCCCGAGAAACACGAAGGAGGAAATAATACTGGTGAGCGCTCCAATATTCTTACAAATGGAGCGCAAATTACACGCCGCCCATCTGTCACCACGTTTACACGCGACGCAATTTGCGAAGACGACAATCCAATTTCGAAATGCCAATGCGATGTCTGCTGTAGTGTTTACAGTTTAGACCTGAGTCTATTTTGCTAACTCCGGAGGGGTCAGGGATTTTCTCTGCTTAGTGATGACTGGGTGTTGTGTGATGTCCTTAGGTTAGTTAGGTTTAAGTAGTTCTAAGTTCTAGGGGACTGACGACCATAGCTGTTAAGTCCCATAGTGCTCAGAGCCATTTGAACCATATTTTGCTAACTTCATCAAATATCGGTTTCTGTGTCACTTGTCCAAAACAATACAGGGAGGAGGTTGTTCTAGAAGAGATATTTAAAAATCCATTCCTTGTGAGACTATTTCATTACTCCCACCAGACCACACGCGATATGGAAAATAATTGCGAACTAATCACTGGTTGAATTGTAATCAAACATTTTAGACGCTTACTATGGCTAGAGATATTCCGGATGGGTAAAAACATCAACAAAAACTATTTCGTGTGATGGTGTACATAATTAAAAGGAATATTATTGTGCCTCACATAGCACAGGTGTTAATATAATCATGACAAGTAAAAGATTGCTCGTTCGAATCGCTGCAAGTGCTTTGAAATCATTATTTTTAAATCTTTATCAAAATGACTTAATTCATTATTTTTATTCAATTAATTGCATCTATTTTATTTCTAACCCTTTGTCCCGTCATTTCATCGTTGTATTATCTTGTTTATTCGTCCACCATCTTATAGACAGTATGAAAGAGTGGATCCCAGACTTCCCCTTGTGAGTTTGAAACGTCCCCTTAGAACAATTTATACATGACTGTGCTTAAACTGACACACAATATTTTTAGCGCAACGCAATCTGACTTTCAAAAATCCCTACAAAAGAATGGCCCTGACTAACATTAACCTATACCTTTCACAAATCACTTACCTCACCAAAAATCTTCGTTACTCGAACTACTGCAATACAGCGAGCGCCACTACTGCCAGCTAAATAACAGATTCAAACTACGGAAGGCACTAACTACTAGTAGGCATAGTTAGCAAATGAAAGATTTTAATAGAGAACAAACATTGTATTTACCTTAATATTCATAATTGACATCCAGTCTTACAAATTTCAAAACTCCGCCATCTCTCTCCCCACATCCACCACTGCTGGCGGCTCACCTCCAACTGCGCAACGCTACGCGCTGTTCACGTCCAGCTGCCCAACACTACAATGGCAGACAACAATGCAAACTAGCCACAGACTGCACACAGCACAGCCAGTGATTTTCATACAGAGCGCTACGTAACGTTGCCAATAAGAAAACATAAACAGCCTACTTACAAGTTGCGAATGTTTTGTTACCAGAAAATGATAGTGGACGAGAACGTTTTCCAATAAGAGAAAGTAGATTTAATAATCTACAAATTAGCCAACCACAAAGGATAATACGGTTGTCGCCAATTAATTTTACTTTGTTAGTTCGCAAAATATTTCAGTATACGTGTATCATGTTTCGTCAAAGAAAGATAAAATGTGATTCTCCTCATATAAATAAAGCAAAGACTTCGTGATCAGCAAAACACTTTTCTTTCTCCACTACACACAAAATCATTTCGTCGAAATAATCAACAGTTTAAAAGACAAGTAGAAACCTCTTAACTGTCGCTTTGTAGGCATTTTGGTTTTTGGGTCGTACATGAGACATGAACTCAAAATGGTTCAAATGGCTCTGAGCACTATGGGACTTAACATCTGAGGTCATCACTCCCCTAGAACTTAGAACTACTTAAACCCAACTAACCTAAGGTCATCACACACATCCATCCCCGAGGCAGGATTCGAACCTGCGACCGCAGCGGTCGCGCGGTTCCAGACTGAAGCGCCTAGAACCGTTCGGCCACACGGGCCGGCAGATGTGAACTCAAAATGAAACCCATGTCACTACCTACACGAGCAACAACAAAGCAGCACTTTTATTTGACAATACCCCTCACACCGTGTCAGTTTGGCAATATTTATTTACGGTGTAATGTGTGTGAGTCCATGTGTCATCTAAGTAAATCGCTGGCCACTTTGATTCTTATGCTTCATTGTTCCTTAAAAAGCTGATTTAGTTTGCACTTTCTCCAACTGTGTCCTTACGTTTACACATAACAACACGTTTAATTTGGCACATTTCAAAACTGAATTCGACAGACAGAACAACTTTTCTAAGATTTTCCTAGCTAGCCTTTAAGTTCAGTTATGTGCGATAAAAGCCGTGTAATTTTCGCAAAATTGGTATTTCTTTATATTATTCGTAATAACGTAGAAATTACTTCCTGATAATACATTTATCCTCATTGTCAATGGTACGCTTATTATGACCACCTTGCTTCCCCTTCCTTGGCGTAGAAACTTGCGTTCCACTCTGCTCGGCTTCGTGTCCCTCCTTCTGTAATTTGGAAAGCACCCTGTAGCACAATTTTTTAACACTTTGGCTACACGCTTCCGTCGCCTTCTTCTTAGGCACGATAAATACCTCCTCTTTCTCGTCAGCAACAAATTTAATCACGTTAACTGCAAGCCATCGCGCCTGCCTGCAAAGACTTTTTCCACGTTCATCTCTCATACTTGAACTGGGATGTAACGATGTCCACTAACTTAATCGGAACATGGTTATACCTATCCCTGTGGCCACGTTGGTGCCTGATCCAGCCGCATTACCACTTGGCCTTGCCGGTTAATATCACTACGACACATGTTTACGTAGTGTGGGCGGTATGTTCGTGTTCGTATTTGTAATACGACTTCATGAGAGATCGTTCGACTGTATAGTTAGTACACACACTGAAGAACCAAAGAAACCGTTAGACCTGCCTTGTATCATTTAGGGCCCCGCGAGCACGCTTAAGTGCATCAACACGGCATGGCATGGGCTCGACTAATGTTTGAAGTAGTACTGAAGGGAAATGACACCATGAATCCTGCTGGTCTGTCAGCAGATCCGTAAGAGTACGAGGGGGTGGAGATCTCTTCTGAATAGCACGTTTCCAAAAATGTTCATGTCTGGGGAGTTTGGTGGCCAGCGGAAGTGTTTAAACTCAGAATAGTGTTCCTGGAGCCACTCTGTAGAAATTCTGGGCGTATGGGGTGTCGCATTGTCCTGCTGGAATTGCCCAAGTCCGTCGGAATGCACAATGGACATGAATGGATGCAGGTGATCAGACAGGATGCTTACGTACGTGTCATCTGTCAGAGGCGTATCTGGACGTATCAGGGGTCCCATATCACTCCAACTGCACGCGCCCCACACCTTTACGGAGCCGTCACCAGCTTTAACAGTCACCTGCTGACATGCAGGATCCATGGATTCATGATGTTCTCTCCACACTCGTACACGTCCATCCACTCGATACAATTTGAAACGAGAATCGTCCGACCAGGCAATGTATTTCCAGTCATCAACAGCCAAATGACGGTGTTGACCCGCCCACGTGAGGCGTAAAGCTTTGAGTCATGCAGTCATCAACGGTATACAAGTGGATCTTCGGGGCCGAAAGCCCATATCGATGATATTTCGTTGAACTGTTTGCGCGCTGACACTTGTTGATGGCCCAGCACTGAAATCTGCAGAAATTTGCGGACGGGTTGCACTTCTGACTCGTTGAACGATATACTTCAGTCGTCGTTGATCCCGATCTTTTTCGGCCGCAGCGATGTCGGAGATTTGATGTTCTACCGGATTCCTGATATACACTCGTGAAGTTGTCGTACGAGAAAATCCCCACTTCATCGCTACCTTGGAAATGCTGTGTCCCACCGCTCGTGCGCCGACTATAACACCATAAACTCATTTAAGTCTTGGTAACCTGCCGCTTGTAGCAGCAGTAATCGATCTAACAACTACGCCAGACGCTTGTTGTCTTATATAGGCGTTTCCGACCGCAGCGTCGTATTCTGCCTGTTTACATATCTCTGAATTTGAACACGCATGCCTATACGTGTTTCTTTGGCGCTTCAGTGTATTTTTTTCTTCGTCCTAGCATTCGACCTACTGTCACTCTCTCTCCCCCTAGTTCCTGTATATATGTGTGTGTGTGTGTGTGTGTGTGTGTGTGTGTGTGTGTGAGAGAGAGAGAGAGAGAGAGAGAGAGAGAGAGAGAAAGAGAGAGAGTCGCCCACCGCTCCTGCGTGTCGTTGACTGTTGACCTTCTGAACACTGTGGCTGTTATCTATGGGGGGCATCAGGTTAATGACACCGCAAACACAACACACAGGTACCGAGGCGACGAATTATGGCGCACAGGCCGCTTCGGTACAACACTTAGCACAGCCGGTCGACGTCAGTTTACTAACATGACATGTAACTTACGCATCTGCAGAAAGCTACATCAGTTTCCGCTCACGGTACGCTTTCTTGGTCCGCAGGCGAGCGACTGCGAAACTAGGAAACAAGAAATGTGCTGCGTATTCATTTATTAGGCGCCTGCGAGATTACTATATTTGATATTACAATGCTGTTACCGCATTATATAAAATGTAAGTTTTCAGATCATTTCAGTTCCGCATGTCACTACTGAAAACGAAAAACGTCAGGTCAAAAATAACTTGAACGAGAGACATTTCCATAACTTACCATAGCCGATATTTAGAGGCATTTAGAGGCAGAAGTTCGGAACAGCCGCGGAGACATCACAGAACTGCAGAAACGCCTTAACAAATCTGTATTTGCAATTCGAGTGTTAGCAGACATAGGCGACATAAAAATGAAAAAAACTTGCATACTTTTCCTACTTTCATTCCATAATGTCATATGGTATAATATTTTGGAGTAACTCTTCATGTCAAACAAAAGTTTTCAGAATCCAAAAGCGTGAAATACGTATTATTTGTGAAGTAAATTCACGGACGTCCTGTAGAAACCTCTTCAAAGAACTGGGTATACTAACTACTGCCTCTCAGTATATTTACTCCTTAATGAAATTTGTCCTAAATAATATAGCTCTTTTTCCAACAAACAGCTCAGTTCATACATACAATACCAGGAACAAAAATGATCTGCACAAGGACTTGAAAGCACTTACTTTAGTTCAAAAAAGGGTCCACTACTCAGCAACACTTATCTTCAATAATTTGCTAGCAAACACAAAAAAAATTTAGTTACAAATAAAGATCAGCTTAAAAGGAACCTGAAAGACTTGCTAGTGGCCAATTCCTTCTACTCCACTGACGATTTTTTTAACAGGAATAAATGATGCATTGTATATATTCATACTATTTGTATTGTTATTTCAGCTTAAAAAAAATTGACATGTTTCACATTCACGAGGATCTCCTCAGCACGGATCTATGGAACGAAAATCTAATCTAATCTAATCTAATCAATGCCGGACATATTCTGTAGGTAGAGTTGCACTGACCAGTATGGAAAAGGCCGGCCGTGGTGGCCGTGCGGTTCTAGGCGCTTCAGTCTGGAACCGCGTGACCGCCACGATCGCAGGTTCGAATCCTGCCTCGGGCATGAATGTGTGTGATGTCCTTAGGTTAGTTAGGTTTAAGTAGTTCTAAGTTCTAGGGGACTGATGACCTCAGATGTTAAGTCCCATAGTAGTCAGAGCCATTTGAACCATTTGAACCAAGTATGGAAAATAAATATGGCTAACAGCAAAATTGCCAACATAAGGCTTGTCTCGTGAACACGCATCCTGCGTAGGTACGTGAAACAAGTCTGCATAAATAAGTGACATGTGTAGCACCCACTGCTTGTGACTGCTCGCCTACCTTCTGCTGAGGCAGATGCTTGTGACGTCATTATTAAAGCGTCAGACGAGGTGTTCGCTATAATGATGACTTAACTTGTGAATCCTGTAATGTTTCATCCATTGTTAATTTAAGCTGAAAGACGATTAATATCCTGGCAAATCGTATTTTGTAATGTACTGATCGGACTGGATTGCAAAAGCTACCATAACATTAGCAAAATTATAACCAGTTATAACGACGTTGAAGGGTCTGACGGTTTACAGTCGTTATAGCCGACAGTCGCAGAAACCGGGTTTTTGCTTTGTTTTTTGATAATTTCGTATCAGTAAATTTTGGGTATTCTGAAATTTTTGTAAGTGACGTATAGTCATGAACGATACAACTTCGTTCCAGTTACTGTATTGCAAAAATTAATCAACAGTAACAAATTGAAAAGACAGTATCATAAACAGAAATTACGTGAGGGGCTACCCTTTTTCCTATGTTTCTCTTTAAAATGTACAAATGTGAGGCACCGTACACACTGTAGGACAGTGAAAATATCCAACACACATTGCCACAAAACATCAGTAATAAATACTATTATTCCAGTTCTACACAATGAAAAAAAGACGCATATTGCAATTTAATTTCTCTAGTTTTCTACAATCAATCAAAGACAGTGTATTTAGTTTTTCAGCCACTTGCAATACAATGATGCGTACTACAGTATATTGGCCTACTTGAGGTAATCTGTTATCTTTGTTTCCTTTATTCATTTAAGACGTGCGCATGTATTTTGCCTTTGACGATGCACTGCCATTTGTATTAAACTTTCCCTGAAAATAACAAAGGCGTAGCGAAGACACAACAAAATGTTCTTGCTACTCATTTTCATGTTGGTCAACCACGTATTGGCTCTGTATATATTTCTTCTTCAAAAAAATGGTTCAAATGGCTCTGAGCACTATGGGACTTAACATCTATGGTCATCAGTCCCCTAGAACTTAGAACTACTTAAACCTAACTAACCTAAGGACATCACACAACACCCAGCCATCACGAGGCAGAGAAAATCCCTGACCCCGCCGGGAATCGAACCCGGGAACCCGGGCGTGGGAAGCGAGAACGCTACCGCACGACCACGAGAAGCGGGCTATTTCTTCTTCACTCGCTGAGGCGTACACGGTAAGATTGTTGTTTACCTGAGTGAAGTGCTCTGTTTCACAAGTTGACAAAATTGAACAAATGTCTTGCATTAATTCCGCCACAGGAATTTCATCCCTCTCTTCACTATCAGCACCATCAGTTACTGAAAACGTGTTGTCCTCACCGTGGGATGGTGAAGAAAGATCTCTGTATCCTGAATGTTTAAAAGAACTGGAAATTGTCTGTTGAGAGACATTTTCACGCGCTTCCGATATCATTAAGATCATATCAAAGAACTTTGAAATCTGCTTCTTTACCTTCTGGCCACTTGAAATTTCCTTTACTGTATTTTCAGAGATTTTGTAACTCCCTGATCCAGAGATTGTACAACTGTTGTCACGTTTGAAAGTAAAAACACAAAGTTTTATGCGCTGCAGATCGTCGACTTCTGAAAGAGCAGGGCACTTAACGACCAACAGAATAATTTTTCGTTTCTTTGATTTCAGGTGAGAGTCCCAGTTACGCAACCAGTTTTCTAAACTGTCAGATGTCATCCAAGATTTTACATTGTTTTCATAACTACAGGTATGGAAAAAAATGGTGCAATTAGCTCTGAGCACAATGGGACTTAACTTCTGAGGTCATCAGTCCCCTAGAACTCAGAACTTCTTAAACCTAACTAACCTAAGGACATCACACACATCCATGCCCGAGGCAGGATTCGAACCTGCGACTGCAGCGGTCGCGCGGTTCCAGACTGTAGCGCCTAGAACCGCTCGGCCACCTCGGCCGACTCTTGTTTCAAAGGCCAAGGAATGTTTCCCGCGTCGCCAGTCAGGAAGTAGATGCAATTTACGAAAAAATGGTTCAAATGGCTCTGTGCACTATGTGACTTAACATCTGAGGTCATCAGTCCCCTAGAACTTAGAACTACTTAAACCTAACTAACCTAAATCTCATTCTGTATGGAGTGAATGTTTGTAAAACATCTAAGGTTTCTCGATTTTCCGACAACAAAAGCTTTTCTTTACATGATACTCTCACATCTTCAGCAACAGTAACTGTGATTAGGGTTACCACCTGTCCCGATACATCTTTTTTTTTCTTTATTGTAATTTTAAGCACCTCATACAAGGTGGGCTGTCAGCAGCATATTGCGCCGCTCTTCAGCCTTAAGTGGTACATTAAGATGACAGATAGGTGACACAAACAATACAATAAAAACGGCGGGCAAAAATGTAGATACAAAAACAAGAAACATGAAGCCGTTCACGCCGGACGAAAAAAACATTAACACTTGTTGACACGGCGCACATAACACGGACGACTGCGACGGCACACGTGAACAGTGGAGGCGTGACGACGAAAGAACACTAAACACAGACGAAGGCACACACACGAGACACTGATGGCGATGATCCCGATACATCGGGACCGTCACCATTATGAACCTTCTTGTCCCGCATATCCGACATACCCGCAAGATCCAATTTAGTCTTGATTTTGCAAAATACTGTTACGAGCATGGCTCAGTTACTGAAGTAACGTCATCTGTTAGCGCATCTTGTGAATGTGGCCTCAGTTAGTTTTATTTATGCCAAAAAGTTTATGTAATCAAGGTCGTCTGACAGGTGGCGTTGCGTGTTGCGTATCCTGTATCGACGATACAAGAACCTTCTAAATCTAGAGCCATCTTTCGAGGAAATTTCAGACTTCTCCGGTAGTACGGGGCTCGAACTATTTAAGCAGCGCCACGTGGAAGAATCAGGCAGTTCCTATTTGAGTAGCCATCTGATAAGACGATTCCTTCTAAACATGATACGAACAACGAGTACAAGTGAGCAATTTCTGAAATGTTTACTGCGGGTATATAGAAGTGTATAGTTACATGTACTTCGATGACTAAAGTGCTACTGTCTAATAAGCTTATCATAGCTTACGGAAATGCCTAAGGATGGAAAGAGAAAGTATCACTTTTCGGCTGCCAGGGACTTTGGAATCAACCTTATAGTGCCAGTTTAACTACAAGCTGACTTGCATGGAGTTTTATAAATACGTAAAACGGAGAAAGACTTACTGAAAAGGGTGAACTCTTCCTATAAATATGGTGTACCGACTCCTTCTGCTGCAACAAGATCCACATAATTGTGTTCTAAATAAAAAGTAATTATATTAAATAATTATACACCCCCAGCTCAGAGCGTCCCGACGTGGTCGCAGCTAGATATTTCATCCCTAAGTGGGATTCTTGTCTTAGACATTTGCCCTGGAGTCATGTTGTAAACAAAATCCAGCTTGATCTGCATTGAATACATCATCTGGCTTGTAACCATCACACGATGCGGACTACTACTTAGACAGTCATTCGTCTGTTACGCCATCAGGTACAGCAACAGCTTCGCCACGAATTTTCCCAGCAACAATATCACGGCGAGCACGGAAACGTTCTATATAGGATGAGTAACTGAAGTTCGGATTTCGCACCAGACGCACAAATTCATCGGCTTTCGCTTATAGAGCAGGTCCATCTATCGGCAGATTATTTGATCTTTGCCGCTTGAGCAACGTAAGTAAAGCTCCAATATATTTGTGCTGAGATGATATCGCCGGCTTGATTTCTAAAGAATTATGTTCGAAAAGAATCTGTATTGTCTTTCCGTCCTTCCAAACTGTAGGAATCGTTGAGCGTGAGACACCCAATTCCTTCTCGATGCTGACGTTCTTATTTCCTGAATTTGTACTCGCCACATTATACGTATTTTTCTTCAATATTGCATACTTTCCTCTTTTTCCTGTGACATCTTTAAAGCGATGTCTGTATTAATTGTTTGAAAATGATTTGAAAGCAAGAATCTACAAAAAATGGTTCAAATGGCTCTGAGCACTATAGGACTCAACATCTGAGGTCATCAGTCCCCTAGAACTTAGAACTACTTAAACCTAACTAACCTAAGGACATCACACGCATCCATGCCCGAGGCAGGATTCGAACCTGCGATCGTAGTGGTCGCGCGGTTTCAGACTGTAGCGCCTAGAACCGCTCGGCCACCCCGGCCGGCAATCTACAAAAAATAAGAGTTTGAAAATGAGCGTTGTTAGTAATTCCCAAATACGCAACAAATAAAAATGAAAATTGTACATTATAGCCGACGTCTTTCTCCCAAAATGTAATAAAAATGCGTCGTTTTGTACGATAAGTTGCAGTAAGCGATACTCTACTAAATTATTTTTTTTTAGCATGCGCATGGGATTTAGACGGGACCGTGAGACTTACAGTCAATACGTCGTTAAACGAGATGTCGCTATAAACGGTATCGACTGTATATGAAATGGAATGTTGCGGTCGTGCATATGACCAGATTGAATTTAATCTAGCAAATGGAAACATGGAATTAAATTTTACGTAGGTAAAATGCCTGAAAAGTGACTGACGTTTTAATTAGATAATATAAAAAAAGAGTCTCTAATGCAATGGCGCAGTGGTCACACATCAGGTCTACTGTCATTTGCTTGTAGGGGCTGCCCCAACAAAATCCGTTACATGACGATCTATAAAAGCGGAAACTAAAGTTAGCAACGTGCTCAAAATTTCTAAATGGAGACAAAAAGCAAAACTAAAATTAACAGCTGATGGGGTAAATACGTTTCAGATGATTGGTTTGGAAAGAAACTTCAAGCAAATTTATGTTGTTGTCAAAATACTGACTTGGTGTATAAGATCGTAGGGTTTTTCATAAGTATAATGAAACACAACAGTTACACATAACAGAGACATTAGACATCAATAATATATTCTCCTTTACTATTCTCAACAGTCCGACAACGCTGGGCTAACTTCTCGATACCACGACCGTAGAAATAACGTGGTTTTGAGGCGAAGAACTTGGCCAGTCACGTTCGGACCGCATTTTCATCCGCAAAGAAAGTTTCTTTAGGGTTGTCCGATACAGAGCGGAAAAGATGAAAATCTGAGGGCGCAAGATCAAGTGAATAAGGTGGGAGCAGAATGAGTTCTGGATCCAACTCCTGCATAGTGGCTTCTCTCTCTCTCTCTCTCTCTCTCTCTCTCTCTCTTCAGTCTAGCAGAATAAAGACGGGCGTTATCGTAGAGTAGCATCACTTAACGCAGACTTCCTGGTCTTTTTTCTTTGTCTCCGTTTTCAAGGCGACTCAATTGTTGACAATAAATGTCATTAGTGATGGTCGCATCTCGGGGAAGCAATTCGTACTACACCACACCCTCGCTCTTCCACCAGATGCACAAAACTATTTTTTTGTGAATGCACGCAGGTCTTTGTTCGGGGAGTTGCTGCTTTGTCTGAGCTCATCTCTACCTTTCTCTTTCTTACGTTAGTACGAAGACACCATTTCTCGTCACCAGTAACGTCACAAGATAGAAACGGTCGGTGTTGTTCACGAACCAACTGACGACGAGGAAGCAGAGATGCACATACGGCCATCCCCTGATTTTCGTCATTTTGGCTCAGAGCATGAGGTACCCAAACACCCGATTTTTGAACCTTCCCCATTGCGTTCAAATGTCGCACAACAGTGGAACGATCACAGTTCAACATATTGGTCAGTTCTCGAGTGCTCTAACGCCGATCATTGTGGATTAAGGCGTTTAAACGATCTTCATGTAATCCCGAAAGTCTTACTGAACATGGAGTGTCAGAAATGTCCAAACTTTCCTTAAATCGAGAAAACCATTTTCTTGCCGTGCTTTATCCAATGGCATTATCACTATACATGGCGCAAATGTTCCTGGCTGTCTCCTTTGCTGTCATTCCTCTACTGAAATCAAATAAAAGAGGTCCGAAATGTTCCGATTTCTCCACTTGGCACTACTTTTTCTAGCGTCCACTGCTCCACTCAGTATCTCCAAATGATCAAATGACAATATGTAGAGTCGTATAGCAGCGGAGAACTACCAATAAAAAATGACAACCGATAAATAAACCCATAGCAACCGGAATACCAACATACAAAACAAAATCGGCACATTAAAAATGTATTTATTCATCTTCACTGGATTTTGGCCTAACATGGACCATGTAAATAACTACTTCTGATTTAAATGCAGGTTTGCCCAATAATTTTTCATTAGATCAGAAAGCTGTTGCTTTCGACCTTTTGACTACTTTGCTCCATTCTTTTTTGGTTTTCCCTGGATATAAAAATTTAAACTTTCTTTCCGAAATGTATCCCTCTTCAAAATATCTAACTTCATCTCTTTCAGATCACTTCTCATTCCTTGGAGTCACTTGTACCAGGGAGAATTTTTCCAGATGAGATGTTCAAACATTCTCATGCTATATTGTTTTCATTCATCCGAAGCAGAAAGCCGCTAAACACCATCCTATGTTTTCTCGTTGTAGTAATTAGTTGTTCACTTTTTTTGCGAGGGTCATTAATCTTGTTCCTGTATTCATCGTTGTGTATTATGGACCCAAATATTGTTCTATGCATTTTCTTCTCTTTCTTTTCCTCGTTTTCTATTTCTTTCGTCTTAATCAAATTCAGTCGTCCGGCTGTATATTATTATTATACTGTTTATCGTTTATGCTTATTTTGTTCTTTTTGTGTGTCCATTACTGATTATATTGCAACGGTAGACACAATAACGTATAGAAATGAACACTGCCGTCACATGCTGATGAACGCTGACCTGTTAACTCGCGAGTGCGCCAAGCCTATGAATACTTTATTCCGTAATTTGTTTTGATGCAGTGGCACGCGGTCAGTGTGCGTTAATGCACTGTGGACAGAATAATGAAAGAGCGAAAACTTTAATCTACGGTTCATAACAAACCCGACGTTATTAACACCGCACGGCGCTTCCTGGAACGTCAGCAAGCTGCGACATACAGATGCCGCACGAAGACTTTCTATTCGTTGTCTTAGACAGCGTGTGATATTTACTTAAAGCTTCAAAAATCTCAAACGAAGAAATTTAACATTTCGTGTACTTTTTGTACAACCTACCATTTATGTTTCGCCTGAGACATCTACATCTGTTTCTTTGTGGATCTCTCAGAAGTATCACCACTTCCTTCCCATCACTTCATGTACCCTAACTCACTAACCATCTATCAAAGCACAAGAGAACACTCATTTACATGTGCATGGATATTCTGCATTTCACTCTTAAGTGGTTGGCTGAGGGTTTCTCGAACCACGTCCAGACTATTTCTATACCGTTCCTCTCTCTAACAGGGCGTGAGAAAAATGAACACTTAAATCTTTCTGTACGAGCTATGATTTCTCTTATTTTCTGATGATCATCATCTCTCCGAATGCAAGTTGGCGATAGTAAAATACTTTCACAGTCAGTGGAAAAAGTTAGTGACTGGAATTTCATGAAAAGATCTTGCTGCAACAAAAAAGTCTTTGTTTTATAGATTGCCATCCCAACTCGCCTACCATATTCGTGACAGTCTCGTCCTATTTCGCGATAATACAAAACGAGCTGCCTTTGAAGTTTTTTGATGTCTTTCGTCAGTCGTCTCTGGCAACGATCCCATACAGTACAGCAATATTCCAGCAGTGGGCGAACAATCGTAATGTATACATTATCTTGTAAGTACTGGATGTGCTAGCTTATGTGACGTAGGTAGTTCGAAATATGCTAATGTGAACCTCCTTTAATATGACAAATATTCTTTACGCAACAACACTTCGAGCTGACTTGATTGGACACCTGATGAAGACTGTTTGAGAACTGAGCTGACCTCTGACCGTAGCCCAACTATGAAAAGAACCTTTCCAAAATCTGAAGAGATAAAAGACAAATTAAAACCATTATCTATGTCAGGCACTTTTAGTTTCCTCAAGCAAGTGTATTGACGGATTTACACGTCACGTTCAGGTGGCTCATGCATACTATACCGTACAAAATAACTTCTGCTGCTACCTATTCTTTAGTGACCGATACTATTACATTCAAAATCAAATAAAGATTATGAAATCTATGCACACAAGTTTTTAATGAGGCTGTATCATGTGAGAAAGTTTTCAAGTGTGTAACACATAAATGCACGTTGTCTCCGTCTTTTATTCACAATATAAACTGGTAATCCTCTTTGACTTACGATGCAATGTACTCCTAAACCTATGAAATGTCTGTACGGTATTTATTTAGTGTTTAGCCGCGCGTTTAGAGGCTCTATGTCACTGATTGCGCGGCCGCTCCCACCGGAGGTTCGAGGCTCTGAGCACTATGGGACTCAACATCTTAGGTCATAAGTCCCCTAGAACTTAGAACTACTTAAACCTAGCTAACCTAAGGACATCACACACACCCGTGCCCGAGGCAGGATTCGAACCTGCGACCGTAGCAGTCCCGCGGTTCCGGACTGCAGCGCCAGAACCGCTAGACCACCGCGGCCGGCCCAGAATTCGAGTCCTCCCTCGGGCATGGGTGTGCGTGTGTTGTTCTTAGCATAAGTTAGTTTATGTAGCGTGTAGGTCTAGTGACCGATGACCTCAGCAGTTTGGCCCCTTAGGAATTCACACACATAGGAACATTCACTATTCAGTGATATAAATATGTTTTTTAATGACCTCTTGAGTTCTTTTTCCTGGATCGTCTTACCGTTTGTAGCACATGACTAGAGTATCATACATTATCTGATCAAAAGTATAAGGACACACTATCTGATCAAAATTATGACACCAACTAGTGGACATTAACATAGGATGCGTCAACCTTTCGCCTTCATGACACTGGAACTCTGCTGGCGACAGTTTCAGTGAGGTGTCTGAATGCCTACGGAGGAATGGCACCCCATTCTTCCTCAAAAACCGAAACCAGAGAAGGTAGTGATGTTGGTCTCTGGGGTCTGGAGTGATGTCGGCGTTCTTCATCATACCAGAGGTTTTCCCTTTGATTCTGGTCGGAACACTGGGCGGGCTAGTCTGTTACAAAAATGCCATTGTCCACAAACCCCTGTGTCATAGATGCTGCTATATAACAGGGTGCATTTTCATACTGATATAAACAGTCATCATCCGAAGATATTTCCTCTAATGTACACGTTACACAAAGCTAAAAGCTATTCATTTTCTTCCTCATATAGCGTTTTCTCAAGTGCAGTAAGTGAATTACACCCTAACCACGAGAAGCCATCCTATCCATAGCACCACCTCTTCCGTATGCCACTAATGGCGTCACTTATGATGGCAGATAATGCATGCCAGGCATCTCCACCCATCGGACTGCCACAGGTACACTATTGGCCATTAAAATTGCTACACCAAGAAGAAATGAGGATGATAAACGGGTATTCATTGGACACATGTATTATACTAGAACTGACATGTGATTACATTTTCACGCAATTTGGGTGCATAGATCCTGAGAAATCAGTACCCAGAACAACCACCTCTCGCCGTAATAACGGCCTTGATACGCCTGGGCATTGAATCAAACAGAGCTTGGATGGCGTGTACAGGTACAGCTACCCATGCAGCTTCAACACGATACCACAGTTCATCAAGAATATTGACTGGCGTATTGTGACGAGCTAGTTGCTCGGCCACCATTGACCAGACGTTTTCAATTGGTGAGAGATCTAGAGAATGTGCTGGCCAGGGCAGCAGTCGAACATTTTCTGTATCCAGAAAGGCCCGTACAGAACCTCCAACATGCGGTCGTGCATTATCCTGCTGAAATGTAGGGTTTCGCAGGGATCGAATGAAGGGTAGAGTCAACGGGTCATAACACATCTGAAATGTAACGTCGACTGTTCAAAGTGCCGTCAGTGCGAACAAGAGGCGACCGAGACGTGTAACCAATGGCACCCCATGCCATCACGCCCGGTGCAACGCCAGTATGGCGATGACGAATACACGCTTCCAATGTGCGTTCACCGCGATGTCGCCAAACACGGATGTGACCATCATAATGCTGTAAACAGAACCTTGATTCATCCGAAAAAATGACGTTTTGCCATTTCTGCACCCAGGTTCGTCGTTGAGTACGCCATTGCAGGCGCTCCTGTCTGTGATGCAGCGTCAAGGGTAACCGCAGCAATGGTCTCTGAGCTGATAGCCTATGCTGCTGCAAACGTCGTCGAACTGTTCGTGCAGATGGTTGTTTTCTTGCAAACGTCCCCATCTGTTGACTCAGCGATCGAGACGTGGCTGCACGATCCGTTACAGCCATGCGGATAAGATGCCTGTCATCTCGACTGCTAATGATACGAGGCCCTTGGGATCCAGCACGGCATTCCGTATTACCCTCCTGAACCCACCGATTCCATATTCTGCTAACAGTCATTGGATCTCGGCCAACGCGAGCAGCAATGTCGCGATACGATAAACCGCAATCGCGATAGGCTACAATCCGACCTTTATCAAAGTCGGAAATGTGATGGTACGCATTTCTCCTCCTTACAGGAGGCATCACAACAACGTTTCACCAGGCAACGCCGGTCAACTGCTGTTTGTGTATGAGAAATCGGTTGGAAATTTTCCTCATGTCAGCACGTTGTAGGTGTCGCCACCGGCGCCAACCTTGTGTGAATGCCCTGAAAAGCTAATCATTTGCATATCAGAGCATCTTCTTCCTGTCGGCTAAATTTCGCGTCTGTAGCACGTCATCTTCGTGGTGTAGCAATTTTAATGGCCGGTAGTGTATAACGTGATTGATCACTCCAAATCATACGCTTTCGGTCATCCTCTGTCCAATGGCGTGCCTCTTCGGACCACCTCAAGCCAAGCGTTGCTTACCGTTGACCACAGAAATGTGTAGCGTACGAGGAGCTGCTCTATCACTGTATCTCATTAGTTTAACTCCCTATGCACAGCCGTTGTGCAGGCTATACTACTCACGAATGATTCCTTCCGCTGATTTCATGCAACAGTATTTTACAGCCACCTTCCCCAATACTCGACTGTCGTTGTCCGTCAGTGCATGAGCACTGCCTCGTCTTGGTTTGGCTGTGATTTTTCATTCGCATTTCTGCTTTAAAAGGGTTGAACTATCGCCGATGGATTAGTTGCTCACGTAGCATCCAGTAATTAATCCACGTTCGAAGTCACTGACCTCTCCTGACCACTTCTGTTGGTACCGCTTCTGTAGTAACAAAACATCACCTCTCACCTCCTTTTACATTGTTGGGTCCGTTTCTCGTGACATCTGGTGGTCAATTCCGTATCACACAGGAGTGGTCGTATTCTTTTGATCAGATAGTGTAGAGTACTTTATCGAAGAACAGAAGGTAATAGGGAAAGTCGAGTAGCAGAGGACTAGTGTGGCCTTAGAAGAATCAGGAGGCATCCATCTAGCTGTTTCAGCACTGTAGGACATTATACAGGGTGAGGCATAAAGGATAAATGGTTTCCAAATGAACGATACATCGTTAGGAGTGCTTCAAAAAAAATTTAATTACAGAATAACACTCAAATAATGTTGCCGTTCAACAAAATTATCGCTTGAAAATAACATCTCCCAGTTGACGGACGTTTTCAGCGGTGCGCTTCTCAAGGTGCTCTCGGAAGTTGGCCTCAACTCTCTGCAAAATGTGTAAGTAGGCTGTTCAGGTTTTTATGTTGGTAACGTCACGTAGTGCTTTGTATGAAAATCACTGACTGTGGCTGGTTTGCATTGTTGGAATATTCGCTATTGGAGTGTTGGGCAGCTGGATGTGAACAGCGCGTAGACTTGCGCAGTTGGAGGTGAGCCGCCAGCAGTGGTGGATGTGGGGAGAGAGGTGGCAGATATGTGAGAGCGGACGATCTGGACGTGTGTTCATCAGAAAGAGTAAATTTGTAATATTGGATATCATGAACTGATATATATATATATCATGACTTTGGAGCATTATTAAGGTAAATACATTGTTTGTTCTCTATCAAAATCTTTCATTTGCTAACTATGCCTGTCAGTAGTGCCTTCAGTGGTTAGAACCTTTTATTTAGCTGGCAGTAGTGGCGCTCGCTATATTGCAGTAGTTAGAGTAACGAATATTTTTGTGAAGTAAGTGATTCATGAAAGGTATAGGTTATCGTTAGTCAGGGCCATTCTTTTGTAGGGATTTTTGAAAGTCAGATTGCGTTGCGCTAAAAATATTGTGTGTCAGTTGTGTTGATCAGAACAAGTAAAGAGAGCAATGTCTGAGTACGTTCAGTTTTGCTCAACTGTTTGAAAAGCAAATAACGTAAGAGGTTTTCCAGCACAGTAATTCATAACTTTTTCGAATGGGACGTTTAAAATGTCTTGTCTATTTGGACGATTTCCACGCGAGCGGCTACCTTCAATTCTTCAAGTGTACGTGGTTTACAGACATACACGTGTGATTCGAGGTAACCCCACAAAAAGTAGTCACACATGGATAGGTCAGGGGGACGAGGAGGCCAATGAATGTCCCCAAACCAGGAAATAACTCTACCACGAAAAACATTCCATAGTCAATCTTGCCGTGTGAGCTGTAGATCCATCCTGCTGAAACCACACTAGCCAGATAGGAATACGCTTTCTCTATATCGTTCAGGGGTTACGATTACAGTGTTCCCGTTCTAGTTTTGGAAAAAGTATGGGCCTATAACATCTGTACCTGCCACTTCACACCAAATAGTCACCTTGGGACTATGTAATGGTTTCTCATGTAGTAGTTTTGGGTTTTCACCGGCCCAATAACGACAGTTCTGCTGATTTACAATTCCATTCAAATGAAAATGAGTTTCATCACTCACAAGCAAAATAATGTTGTCATTCTGCTCAAATATGGCCTCCATTTCTCGGGCAAAATTTAGCCGTTGTTCATAATCTCTTGGGCTTAATTTTTGCACAATGGCCATTTTGTAGGGATGAAATTTTAGGTTAGTTTGCAAAATACGCCTTACCGAGCGATTACTGAGGCGCAGCTCAGCAGAGTGTCCTCTAGCAGATCGACCAGGACTACGGAATATGGCTTGCCGAACTCTATGCACATTTTCTTGTGTCCGAACTGAGCGAGGAGCTTCTGGTAGTATTTTGTTCATAACTGTTCCTCGTGTTCGAAATGATTCTATCCAACGTAAAATGGTGTTGTGAGTGGGGACACTATTATGTCTAGCGAGATGGAGAAAGCGACGTAACTCATGCTGCACTGCAACGATAGACTCACTATTGTGCACAAAACTATCGTAGCTAAACACACGATGTTGTACAGTCCACGGCTCCATGACCTTGACTAAACAAAATGGCAGGAGCTACCGATCAAGTAACCACATCACTCTCCCCACTCCCAACACCAGAGCCTGAATACCAGCTGTTCTAAAAACGTCCATCCTTTCTGCCTCACCCTGTAGAAGGCAGATTCTAAAAAAAATTACATTTCATTCGTAGATTTGAAGAAGGTTTTTAGATAATGTGGTATGGAGTAAAACTTTTCCATTGTTAGGCAATGTGTAGTATGAGTAGCAAGGTAGTCGAATACTCTTTTGCGCAGCAGTCTCATGTAGTCACACTGATAGAAAGATACAACATACCAAGATAAAGGAAGCTGTAAGGCGTGGTTGCTCATGGTCACAATTTATACTCAGTTTAGGGCCTATGTATAGGAGATATAATTAGGAAATAACGGACTGTCACGATGTGGGAGTTTCGTGTCACAGGCAGAAAACCAGCAGGATAGATATCATTGAAGACATAGCAATAGTCTCCGAGAGTGAAGAGAAACTCGATCGGATGGATAATGAAATGGAACATGTGGTAGCTGATGGCTGTCATACGCACATAAACAAGAAGAAAACCAAGGCAGTAGTGTATGTGCAGCAGGTGGGCATGCTGAATGGCTAGTTACTAAACTTTGACAATAGACTCTGGAAGAAAAATAACAACTTTTTATCTGGAAAATAGAATGAATATACAATACTTGACAAAAAGTGAAACACCCTGAAACATGGTTGGATGCCATTGTAACTTTGTGCACATACACACCATCGGCAGGTATGTAAAAAATGGTTCAAATGGCTATGAGCACTATGGGACTTACCTTCTGCGGTCACCAGTCCCCTAGAACTTAGAACTGCTTAAACCTAACTAACCTAAGGACGTCGCACACATCCATGCCCGAGGCAGGATTCGAACCTGCGGCCATAGCGGTCGCGCGGTTCCAGACTGTAGCGCCTAGAACCGCTCGGCCACGCCGGCCGCCTGGCAGGAAGGTAAATGATTATAGAGTTTTAATTGTCTGTGACAGGTAGAACGGCCACCAGAGTGCATTCGTGTTTTGCTCGTGTTTAGTGCTATTACCGGGCCTGATGCGATACATAAGCGGCGTGTGCAATGTCAGATGTTCATTGATCACTGCAAAAGGCACAGATGTTCTGTGTACTTGTATGAGACTGCGTTATCAGCACATGACAGTTTGAAACTGGCCTCTTGGTGGATTTCCATCTGCCCAACTGGTATACAGATTTTTGGGGGATTCAGATGGGACAATGACCTTATATTGGATGAGACCTGAACTTGAGAACAGGCATAGTCGGCATCGGGGTTACCTTCGACCACGTCTGACCACCACAAGGGAGGAACACAGTATAGTGCGCCAAGCACATCCTCACCCCTTCATACCTGCGCCTGTCATCCGAGAACTACACTCATGCTCATAAATTAAGGTTAATTGCAGAAACTGGCGCTAATAGCATTGGCACATAGGGAACACACACACGACACAGATCTGTAAGTCCACACTATTGGTGATAAGTTGAGAAAACCGTCCCGAAACACATGTGCTGCAAAACGCATGTACCCCGACATCAGTATGGGATATGGTCACCATGCACACGTACACAGGCCGCACAACGGGTTGGCATACTCTGGATCAGGTGGTCGAGCAGCTGCTGGGTAATAGCCTCCCATTCTTGCACCAGTGCCTGTCGTAGCTCCTGAAGTGTCCTAGGGGTTTGAAGACGTGCAGCGATACGTCGAACAAGAGCATCCCAGACGTGCTCGATGGGGTTTAGGTCTGGAACACAGGCAGGCCACTCCAGTCGCCTGATAACTTCTGTTTCAAGGTACTCGGCCACGATGGCAGCTCGGTGGGGCCGTGCGTTATCATCTATCAGGAGGAAGGTGGGACCCACTGCACCCCTGAAAATGCGGACATACTGGTGCAAAATGACGTCCCGATACACCTAACCTGTTACAGTTCTTCTGTCAAAGACATGCAGGGGTATACGAGCACCAATCATAATCCCACCCCACACCATCAAACCACGACCTCCATACAGGTCCTTTTCATTAAGGGGTTGGTATCTGGTTCCTGGTTCTAGGCGCTTCAGTCCGGAACCGCGTGGCTGCTGCGGTCGCAGGTTCGAATCCTGCCTCGGGCATGGATGTGTGTGATGTCCTTAGGTTAGTTAGGTTTACGTAGTCCTAAGTCTAGGGGACTGATGACTTCAGATGTTAAGTCCCATAGTGCTTAGAGCCATTTGAACCATTTTTGTTCCTGGTTCACGCCAGATGAAAACCCGGCGAGAATCACTATTCAGACTAAACCTGGACTCGTCCTTGAACATAACCTGGGACCACTGTTCCAATGACCATGTACTGTGTTCTTGACACCAGGCTTTACGGGCTCTCATGTGATCAGGAGTCAGTGGAATGCACCTTGCACGTCTCCAGGCGAATAAACTATGTCTGTTCAGTCGTCTGCAGACTGTGTGTCTGGAGACAACTGTTCCAGTGGCTGCGGTAAGGTTCCGAGCAAAATTACCTGCAGTACTCCGTGGCCGTTTGCGGGGACTGATGGTGAGATATCGGTCTTCTTGTTGTGTTGTACACTGTGAACGTCCCGTAATATAGCGCCTGGACTCGTTTCGTGTCTGCTGGAATCATTGCCATAATCTAGAGATCACACTTTGTGGCACACGGAGGGCCCGTGCTACGACCTGCTGTGTTTGACCAACCTACAGTCGCCCTAGTATTCTACCCTTCATAACGTCATCAGTATGTGTTCTTTGAGCCATTTTCAACACACAGTCACCATTAGCACGTCTGAAAACGTCTGCTCACGTACTCGCTGCACCGTACTCTGACATGCACCAACACACCTCTCCGTATGTGGACTGCTGCCAGTGCCACCGTGCGACGAGCCGGCCGGTGCGGCCGTGCGGTTAAAGGCGCTTCAGTCTGGAACTGCGTGACCGCTCCGGTCGCAGGTTCGAATCCTGCCTCGGGCATGGGTGTGTGTGATGTCCTTAGGTTAGTTAGGTTTAAGTAGTTCTAAGTTCTAGGGGACTGATGACCACAGATGTTAAGTCCCATAGTGCTCAGAGCCATTTGATTTGAACCGTGCGACGACCGCAGGTCAAATGCACCGCATGGTTATACCCCGAGGTGATTTAAACCCGCAAACCGCCCACTAGAGAGTTGTTTCACCATGTATCAGCATTATCCTTAATTTATTAGCTTGACTGTAGTAATGGAGTCCCTGCAACACTGTGTGTCATTCCGCGCCGTTGGTCAGAGACTAGCAGCAACCGGCCCAGCGAATTAACGTCCTGTGCGTGAACTGTAGATAACACCACTACAGAAAAGCGGCCATGTGGTGCCGCGACAGGAGAGCATTAACTGCTGATGAATGGCGTCACAATATGTTCAGGGATGAATTGCTGTTCGGCACTTCCCAGAATGACCATTTCCGGTGATTACGGTGGCGACTTAGGGCCAGGTTCCATCTTCGCAATGTACAGATATCTTACTGCTGACATCATGTTGCTGGGAGCCATGAGGAACGACTTCAGGTGACGACTGGCGGTGTTTGAGGGGTCTCTGACGGCACAACGGTACATCATCGTCTTCCCATATCCTCATGTGTTATCTCTCATGTGAAAGTATCGTGGTGACATTTTTCAGCAGGACAATGCTCGTCTACACATGGCACGTGTCTGTATCCACTTTATGGATATGTTGAAGTACTCCCATGGCCAAAAAAGTCCCCGCATCCATCCCCAATACAGCATGTGTGAGACCAGCTCGGATATGAACTCCGTTCGACTGCCAGTATCCAGGATGTCAAGAACTATTTACAACATTTGTGGGCCAGATTGCCTCAAGAGAGGATACAAAGGCTTTGTGACACACCTCCCAACAGAACCAGTGCCTGCGTCGTGGCCATACCGGGTGCAACGCAGTACCTGAAGTGCGCTCATACTGACAAGATTTTTATAAATTTGATTCAGTTTTGTAATCACTGAAATAACATCGCACACAGTGTCAGACCGTAAAATTTCATTTCGCTTCCTCCTCCACTTCTAGGTGCTTCATTTTTTTGTCAGGCATTGTAAAAGAAATATGGAAGGAAGACCCAGTAGCCCTGTATAAGGCAAAAGAGCGTTCTATACTAACAAGAAAACCTTTGCTAGATCCAGAAGTGACCAGTTATATGTGGGACATCGTGGAAGACAGAAGTGAAATGAACAGACGCCTATAAAAGCTGGGATTACAGGAGACTGCTGAAGACGAGAAGGATTTGTCGAGTACAAAATGAAGACGTCCTGCCCGAGTCAACAGCAAAAAATGTTCGATCAAGAAAATAATGAAACGGAGAGATGGAACGGTTGGGTATAAATTGCGACAGTAGGCAATGTAAACCGTAGTGGATGAGTTGGTGAAAGGAAAGAAGGAACATCAAGGTTGAACATCCCGTCTACGACGCGGCCATTAGGGAAGGAGCACACGGTCGCATTGAGTAATGACAGGGAACCATTCTGGCATTCGCCTGCATCGAATTTGGAGAAATCGCGGAAAACCGAAATCTGGATGGCCGGACAGAATGCAAGTTCAGTGTGCTTCTCACCGCCTTAGCCAGTTCGCTCGTTGAGCAAAGGAAAGACTCGACTGGCACACTTGGATAGGAGGGTGTAATTAACAAGTCGTCGATGATATGAGATATAGCAAACAAGAAATAAATATAAGGACATAACACACTCAACAGTCGGCCTGCAATCATCGTGTAGGAGGAGGAATCATTACACCACCCGCTCGGTTTCTACGACGGATCGCAGAGCGATTCTGCTGTGCCCTAATTGAGCAGCCGCTAAAGAATTCATCACTATTAAAACGACAATATTATCTATCATGCAAGCGGAATTGGGAATTTTCCTACTCGTTACAAGACGAAATCTGTTATCTGTCGATACATGTTGAATGTCAGATCTTTCATCGATCATCCATTATAATGGAAACTACCTCTATTACTAAATATGATGCAGACAAAGTCATACTGGATAAATAAATACAAACCTCTACAAATAATATCATATAGTATGGCGAAATTCTGAAACATCCGACAACACAATGTAAACACCACTTTCGCAGAGGACATGTGATGTCAAACAAACGATGTCTCTCCATAAATTCACTGTGCTCTATATGACTGTCACATAACTAAAAGGTCAGTAACCACGAGAGAGCTGAGAGTCTCTACACTATTAAAACTGGATCTTATCTGAACTGGCAGTAGTGGTACAAACTGTTCACGGATAGGGTAGTTCCGAAATATGTGTCTGTGATGATCAGACATGATGGGGACAATCCTTCTTCTTACCTACACAGACGACGATATTAACCGCGGATTTATGTACCATTAATCAAGATATTCTTTACTTAGCCGACTTAAAAGCCGACAATGTCCTGGTCAGTGCCAAAAGAGAAAAGCAGTTACGTCAGCTGATTTACCTACAATGGATACTGGAGCATTTTCGTATTAAGAGTGATGAATGTGCAAAGAAACCCGCAAAAACGGTGCAGCAACTACTTTCCACCTACATACTCTTACCATGCAATGATTTTCATAGCACATTAACCAATCAAGCAAAAGCGGAATGAGCAATGTTAGTGGACATGGGCACTAAGCATCAGATACCACGCCACCCTTGGTTTCTCAGCTCGGCGAACATGAGAAAAGAAATTGGTACTACAACAAACTAACAGCAGGTCGCATGAATACTAATAAACTGTGACATTTGTCAACAATAATATAACTCTCCAAGGTGTGATTCCTGCCTCACTGACAAGGACGTTTTACGGAGAGTAACACAATGTCAATACAATCACTAGATAACAACGGCACTGCACAATATATTAAAGATCAAGGATTATTTTTCTCTTAGAGCGGCTTTTAGTCCCTTGGATTGACCCGTTACCAGATGTATTTGCCATTTCAGCCTTCTTTGTAAAAGGGAACTTTAAAATCTGAGAAGTTTTTATTATGTGTACAGACACTTTGATTTTCTGTTAAAATGTATGGCTTTTTTTGTAATGGTACAGTCAGATTAATTAACAATGCAGACTAAGTATCCCGCGCAGTGATGTTTTATATTTTGTAAAGAAGTTAGACAAATGTCCTTTTTGTATCATTATGTGGCATAATCTGGTGAAACAAGACTTTACCGGAAACCCAACAAATAAAAGTTTTAAAAAAATTCGCCGCCAGTAATTCACGAAAAGCGTTAAGATCTTGAGTCAGGAATTACGGGCTGATATTCGAATGGCGATGTCTTTCCCTCGAAAATCCAATATTTTAGACCGTCCTGGTCGCCGTGAAATTAGTTTCAGACCGGCTCCAGCGCACGCTGACAAGACTGACCACAGCCGGCCGGAGTGAATCGATGCTGATGGCTGGCAACCCATCGCGCTGGCGATTCCGGTGACCTGATTTTTTCCCGTCCCACCACTTCCGTGCAGCTGAACGGGATGCGATCATCTATTTTAAGCGCTAACTAGGACTTTGATCTCTTAGAGTAGCTACCGAGTCAACTTTAATTTACAGCGCCATCAGAAAGGTCACCACAGAAATCACACCACATTTTAGAGTCAAAGAGTATCCTTCATTTAAATCTTTCTACTTTTTACCGCTTTCGGTCAACGCACAGTGAAATTACACTCCGTCGTTGACAAAAAAATGGTTCAAATGGCTCTGAGCACTATGGGACTCAACATCAGAGGTCATCAGTCCCCTAGAACTTAGAACTACTTAAACCTAACTAACCTAAGGACATCACACACATCCACGCCCGAGGCAGGATTCGAACCTACGACCGTAGCGGTCACGCGGTTCCAAACTGAAGCGCCTAGAACCGCACTGCCACACCGGCCGGCCCGTCGGCCAAATAACTTACTGCTCTCACAAGGATAACACGTACCTTCTGACACGCAAGAAAAATATCAATCCACGGTATCAGTCCCATTTTATTTTACAGTTTCAGTACTCTTTGTTCTTTTTACATGGCGAAAAGTACTTATGGTATGCCTCTGTGTCACCCACTCGGCAGATAGCGAGTATTACGGAGATACTCCGTGAATTCAATTGGGAATCCCTGTAGGGAAGACGGTATGTTTTTCGCAAAACACTACTGAGAAAATTTAGGGAAACGTCATCTGAAGCTGACTGTAAAACGATTGTAATGCCGCCATTTCGCGTAAGGGCCATAAAGATAAGAGAAGTCGGGGCTCGCACGGAGACACATAGACAGTCGTTTCTTCCTCGCTCTCTTTAAGAGTGGAATAGGAAATGAAGTTAGTAGCAGTGGGACAACGTTTACCCGCCATGCACCATTCGTTGACTGGGGGAGTATGTTTGGCGTTAATTAGAGCGATTTTGACGCTATTTTACGCGTTTTGGTATTCATGTAGAAGCAGTGCTCACCGTAGGAAGCCACACGTGGCTGTCGGTACACGTTTGAGAATCTCAATATTTCATTGCTTTCACAATACAAAGATGTTAGCTGTCACAACAAGATTTTGGATACACGTTAATTCTCACAAAAAGCGAAAAAGCAGAAACCAGCCACTTTTATTAATATAATTCATTAGAAAATTGCGGCGTTATTGGTTTCAAAACGACATTTTCATGATCAAACAACGATTCACATTTATTTTTGCCATTTAAATGTCGCTTTACTTACGATGTCTGCTGTTTCCGGTTGTGGTGGTGGTGCTGTCGAAAATCTTGAGTGATTTATACGGCACTGTTGTTCAAGTGCTTCATATTCCGCACAATAACTTGCAAGATAAAACACTTTTCCGAAACATGGAGACTTAATGTAGAGCTCTACAGTAACGAAAGAGATACAGACAAACAACATTGAGATTTAGAAATAATCTTACGCAGTTCGTAGTTTAATACACAACAGAACATTACAACAGCTTCAAATTACTCATTTCAATTTTTAAAACAAAATCGAACTGCGATGAAAAACAGTAATATGGATTCGTAGGTTTTGACAGTTTTACACATATGCAGCACATACCGCAATTGTAAATATTGTATGAAAATTGAAATTTGAGATGGGGTATGTAAATATTGTTTACCTTTTTAGGATATCTCGTTTGTGTAACTGAGAAACTTCTGAAAAACATTTCTGAGTACGATCCAGTTTTTTTTATAGTAATATTTGCGTGTCATCCGCATATTGTCTGTCCATTCGTCAAATATGCAGTATTTTCATGTTACTTGCTGTGTCTTCAAATTTATATTCCATGTCTTTGATATGTCCCGCTATTGCTGATCCACCAGAGGCATATATCGAATACTGAAGTTAGGTCCAGTCTGGTATTAATACTGAACGCGATATTCAGTACAAACAGTTATCTAGATATAAAAATTTAAGTAGACGTCGTGATTGCTTACAGTATTGTACAGTACCTGACGATATAGTTTACTGTTTGCGGAAAAGCTGTTCTAATGTTATAAGATTTACATGTATTTGTAACATTTAGCGCAATGTTGCCTAAATACCGTATATATACATTGGGCCTATCACTTCGTATGTTATTATTATTATTAATATTTTGTTTGTTGTTGCCTTGTAACTTCTTATTCATTTTTTTGGGTCTATAAAAAACAGCTAGTATCCTTTAGCTTGTACTACTCTGATTTCAGTAACCTCATATTGTTACGTTCTCTGCGGTCCTTGAAATCTTACCAGCTCTTATTTATGGATTCTTGCTTTACTTCTTGTTTGCACAATTTCATAATTGAGGCTGAATAACAAGTACATTGTTTCTATTCTACCGATTTTTGTTTATTTCAAACTATTTTTCGGCGTATTGGGCCGTATTCGCAAAGCCCTGTGAAGCACACAAATAACTTCCTACCACCTTACGTGCCCACAATGCAAACCTTTCATTAATTTACGACCGTAGTTTTACAAACGCTAAAGGTCATTCATAAGATCCCTTAGCAACTTCGCAAAGTAGGATACCTGCAAAATTGTATGAAATCACATACAGAAACAAAAAATTTTACTTGACGTCTGGGTACGTTTGATTTAAGAGACCTTTCGATGAGGGATATTGAAAAATTAGGTGCAAATATTTAAAAGTCTGATCACCTAGCGGTCTCTTACTGCAAGCAGCAAATTTTAAAGTCAGTAAAAATGTAAAGGGGAACTGAAACTCCATCAACAAACTTCCGGAGCTTGTACATGGAAATTTTCTGAGCGTTTTGGTTCAAGAGTTCCGTGGTCTCCGGTGGCTCCTTACACAGTAATCGCATTTCGTTTGATGTGTTGCCTCCTTTTGTCTTTCTATCGATATTCTTTAAATCCCGAGGTCCGCGTCACTGCGCATGCTGCCACAGGCACACAAGGACCGGAGATGATGTCCGGCGGCGAAGAACTTAGAATGCACCGAATCTCTGGTTACACATTCGATCTAGGCCAGAATATCGACGCATTAATAGGAGCTGCACTGTGGCGATGTCTTCGCGAGTTTGTCATTGAATGTGCCGGATTCAACGTTCTTATTAATTACACTACTGGCCATTAAAATTGCTACACGACGAAGATTACGTGCTACAGACGCGAAATTTAACCGACAAGAAGAAGATGCTTTGATATGCAAATGATTAGCTTTTCAGAGCATTCATGCAAGGTTCACGCCGGTGGCGACACCTACAACGTGCTGACATGAGGAAAGTTTCCAACCGATTTTTCACACACAAACAGTAGTTGACCGGCGTTGCCTGGTGAAACGTTGTTGTGATACCTCTTGTAAGGAGGAGAAATGCGTACCATCACGTTTCCGACTTTGATAAAGGTCGGATTGTAGCCTATCGCGATTGCGGTTTATCGTATCGTGACATTGCTGCTCGCGTTGGTCGAGATCCAATGACTGTTAGCAGAATATGGAATCAGTGGGTTCAGGAGGGTAATACAGAACGCCGTGCTGGATCCGAAGGGCCTCGTATCACTAGCAGTCGAGATGACAGGCATCTTATCCGCCTGGCTGTAACGGATCGTGCAGCCACGTCTCGATCCCTGAGTCAACAGATGGGGACGTATGCAAGACAACAACCATCTGCACGAACAGTTCGACGACGTTTGCAGCCGCATGGACTATCAGCTCGGAGACCATGGCTGCGGTTATCCTTGACGCTGCATCACGGACAGGAGCGCATGCGATGGTGTACTCAACGACGAACCTGGGTGCACGAATGGCAAAATGTCATTTTTTCGGATGAATCCTTGTTCTGTTTACAACATCATGATGGTCGCATCCGTGTTTGGCGACATCGCGGTGGACGAACATTGGAAGCGTGTATTCGTCATCGCCATACTGGCGTATCACCCGGCGTGATGGTATGGGGCGCCATTGGTTACACGTCTCTGTCACCTCTTGTTCGCATTGACGGAATTTTGAACAGTGGACTTTACATTTCAGATGTGTTACGACCCGTGGCTCTACCCTTCATTCGATTCCTGCGAAACCCTACATTTCAGCAGGATAATGCACGACCGCATGTTGTAGGTCCTGTACGGGCCTTTCTGGATACAGAAAATGTTCGACTGCTGCCCTGGCCAGCACATTCTCCAGATCTCTCACCAATTGAAAACGTCTGGTCAATGGTGGCCGAGCAACTGGCTCGTCACAATACGCCAGTCACTACTCTCGATGAACTGTGGTATCGTGTTGAAGCTGCATGGGCAGCTGTACCTGTACACGCCATCCAAGCTCTGTTTGATTCAATGCCCAGGCGTATCAAGGCCGTTATTACGGCAAAAGGTGGTTGTTCTGGGTACTGACTTCTCAGGATCTATGCACCCAAATTTCGTGAAAATGTAATCACATGTCAGTTCTAGTATAATATATTTGTGCAATGAATAGCGGTTTATCATCTGCATTTCTTCTTGGTGTAGCAATTTAAATGGCCAGTAGTGTAAATCGTTCGCCAAACTTCCGCTGCTTCCTTCACCCCCATTCCCCACATGATGGAGCAGACGCTAGAATTTCGACATTGTAATGCGGGACAGAGTGGCCAGTGTCGATCCCATGCTCTGCTGCAGTCAGTTTCTTCGACTGTAAGAACCACGTCTTCTGTGCATCTCTTATAGACCGTACGTGTGGTCTGCTCGATGTGTGTAATGCCCCATTCGCAGGGTATCTAGCAAATCCAAACCTTGCGGAGGATAAAGTCATCCTTGACAGGAATCAAAAGTACTTCTGAGATTTACAAGGACGGACGCGATTGTCGGAAGCAAACGGCCGAAATATCAGTTGAAGGAGTGCCTCACATTGACGCCCGGCGCAATACAATTGTTACCTATAACGTCTGCTACAGTGACCTAGCGCTGATGCCGGTACTGCAAAGAGGCCAAAGAGGCGGCTCCCTCTTTGTCGAACAGCGGGGCATATCTGTGAAGTGGGCTGCATGTCCCACGGAAGTCAGTACGCTCTGTACGAAGCTAAACGTTAAGCGCCATGTCAGACTTGTTATTTCGACCAGGCAGGCTACTCTCTTGGTTTTTATTGTTGTTTACTATCAGAAATGTGTGTCTCATATATGAGTTTGGTTTGTCTTACCGGTTCTCTGAGCGGTGCTCTGGTCACTGTCCCACGCAGTACGCCCACAAGGCCTGAGTTCATTTTCAATGTGTTCGCAGCACTGCTGCTCACGCTCGTGAATGCGAACTTTTAAATGTGCGTTCTAATGTATTACGAAAGAGTTTCTGTGGCTACACGCCCAAAACAAACCGAATCGATCAAAGCGCCTCAAAAACGTGAAGATGCTAATCGACACGTTCTATGATAGCACGACGACGATCGATGCTCTACTTTTTATCCTGATTTGATGCGTGAAGAATAGCAAGATTAAGTTATACAAGTTAACTGCTGGACGTTTTTACCGGCTACCCGATTCTGCTGTGACAGTTTTAGAGTCATTCAAATAAAATCTACGGGAAGTAGCCCGGCAATACCGAGATCATGGAATATTAATTGGAGGCGATTTTAACCCAACAAGTATAGATTGGGCTTTCTGTGAATTAATTGCGTGGGAAACAGAAAGACAGTCTTCTTAAGTACTTTTGAACACGTATTAAGAGAATCTTCCGTCGGTTCTTGGTAGAACCACATTATAATAGATGGTTCAAAAAATGGCTCTGAGCACTATGCGACTTAACTTCTGAGGTCATCAGTCGCCTATAACTTAGGACTAATTAAACCTAACTAACCTAAAGACGTCCGCCTTCGTGGTCTCGCGGTAGCGTTCTCGCTTCCCGAGCACGGGGTCCCGGGTTCGATTCCCGGCGGGGTCAGAGATTTTTCCTGCCTCGAGATGACTGGGAGTTGTTGTGTCGTCTTCATCATCATCATTCATCCCCATTACGGTCGGAGGAAGGCAACGGCAAACCACCTCCATTAGGACCTTGCCTAGTAAGGCGCTGCGGGTCTTCCGCATCGTTCCCCTACGCTCTGTAAAGAAGCATGGGACTTCATTTCCATTTTCCAACCTAAGGGCATCACACACATCCATGCCTGAGGCAGGATTCGAACCTGCGACCGTAGCGGCCGCTCGGTTCCAGACTGGAGCGCCTAGAACCGCACGGCCACTGCGGCCGACTATAATAGATGAAAAGCTTTTCATTTATTACTTTTGAACACGTTTTCCGAAAACTGTCTTGAGCAGCTAGCTCGACAGCCCGGAGGCAGTGGAAATATTCTGACCTTATAACAAGCAAGCCTAAACTTATCGACGGGGACATTATAGCGACAGGGATTAGTGATCAAGATGTTACCATAGCGACTATTGTTACTAAAGATAATAATCAGTTGGACTAGGAAAGTATACCTGCTAGAAGGAAAAGATAAGCAGTTAACTTCCCATTTGGACAATGAACTGACATCATTTATGTCCAATATGACGGACGTAGACAAATTATGGGCAATGTTTAAACAGACTGTAAATCATTCTCTGGAAAACTATGTGCCGGGGAGATGGATTAAGGACGAATACCGTGGCTTAACAACAAAATTTGGAAAATGCTGAGGAAGCAAAGGCTGTTGCACTCTCGGTTCAAAAGAGAATTTGCATTTGACGATAGGGAAAAGTTAGTAGAGATTCGTGCGTCTATAAACAAATCGATGCGGGAAGCAAACAAATACCATCGTCGTATTTTAGCAAAACATGTGCCGAGAACCCGGAAATTTCTGGTCGTATGTAAAATCGCTAAACGGGTCAAAGGTTTCCCTTCGGTCACTCGTCAATGTGTCTGGTGTGGCAAGAGGATAGTAAAATGAAAGACGAAGTGTTATATTTCGCATTAAAGATATCGTTATCGTAGGAGAATCGTACAAACAAACCGTTGTTAGTCCGTCGCACAAACTCCCGTCGCACAAACTCCCCGGCGTAATGAAACAACTCAACGAGTTACAAAGAAGTAAGTCGCCACGAACGAATGCACGCACATTTGCATTAGCCCCGTACTTAACTTTCATTTATCGTGAATCTCTCGCCTAGCGCAAAGACCCAAGAGACTGGGAAAAAAGCGCTGGCGACTCCTGTATATAAAAGGGTAAAAGAACTGACCCACAAAATTAAATACCATCTAATATCTAGGCGTAACAATCCAAAGCGACATGAAATGGAACGTGCATGTAAGGATTGTAGTCGGGAAGGCGAACGGTCGGCTTTGGTTTACTGGAAGAATTTTCGGAAAGCGAGGTTGATCTGTAAAGGGGGCCGTATATACGACAATAGTGCGACGCACTGTTCAGTACCGCTCCAGTGTTTGGGATCCACACCACGTCGGATTGAAGGGAGACATCGAAGCAATTCAGAGGCGGACTGCTAGATCTGTTACTGGTGGGTTAGAAGAACGTGTAAGTATTACGGAGTTGCTTTGGGAACTGGAAAGGGGAATCCCTGGAGGGAAGGCAAAGTTCTTTCCGAGGAGCAGTGCTGAGAAAATTTGGAGAACCGGCATTTGAAGCTAACTGCAGAACAATCCTATTGCCATCAACGTACATTTCGCGCAAGAACGTGTAAGAAAAGATAAATCAGGGCTCGTACTGAGGCATGTAGATAGCCCTTTTTCCCCTCGCTGTATTTGCGAGTGGAACAGGAAAGGAAATGACAAGTAGTGGAACAGAAACTCTCCGCCACGCAACGCACTGTGGCTTGGCGGGGCGGAAGATATATACACTCCTGGAAATGGAAAAAAGAACACATTGACACCGGTGTGTCAGACCCACCATACTTGCTCCGGACACTGCGAGAGGGCTGTACAAGCAATGATCACACGCACGGCACAGCGGACACACCAGGAACCGCGGTGTTGGCCGTCGAATGGCGCTAGCTGCGCAGCATTTGTGCACCGCCGCCGTCAGTGTCAGCCAGTTTGCCGTGGCATACGGAGCTCCATCGCAGTCTTTAACACTGGTAGCATGCCGCGACAGCGTGGACGTGAACCGTATGTGCAGTTGACGGACTTTGAGCGAGGGCGTATAGTGGGCATGCGGGAGGCCGGGTGGACGTACCGCCGAATTGCTCAACACGTGGGGCGTGAGGTCTCCACAGTACATCGATGTTGTCGCCAGTGGTCGGCGGAAGGTGCACGTGCCCGTCGACCTGGGACCGGACCGCAGCGACGCACGGATGCACGCCAAGACCGTAGGATCCTACGCAGTGCCGTAGGGGACCGCACCGCCACTTCCCAGCAAATTAGGGACACTGTTGCTCCTGGGGTATCGGCGAGGACCATTCGCAACCGTCTCCATGAAGCTGGGCTACGGTCCCGCACACCGTTAGGCCGTCTTCCGCTCACGCCCCAACATCGTGCAGCCCGCCTCCAGTGGTGTCGCGACAGGCGTGAATGGAGGGACGAATGGAGACGTGTCGTCTTCAGCGATGAGAGTCGCTTCTGCCTTGGTGCCAATGATGGTCGTATGCTTGTTTGGCGCCGTGCAGGTGAGCGCCACAATCAGGACTGCATACGACCGACGCACACAGGGCCAACACCCGGCATCATGGTGTGGGGAGCGATCTCCTACACTGTCCGTACACCACTGGTGATCGTCGAGGGGACACTGAATAGTGCACGGTACATCCAAACAGTCATCGAACCCATCGTTCTACCATTCCTAGACCGGCAAGGGAACTTGCTGTTCCAACAGGACAATGCACGTCCGCATGTATCCCGTGCCACCCAACGTGCTCTAGAAGGTGTAAGTCAACTACCCTGGCCAGCAAGATCTCCGGATCTGTCCCCCATTGAGCATGTTTGGGACTGGATGAAGCGTCGTCTCACGCGGTCTGTACGTCCAGCACGAACGCTGGTCCAACTGAGGCGCCAGGTGGAAATGGCATGGCAAGCCGTTCCACAGGACTACATCCAGCATCTCTATGATCGTCTCCATGGGAGAATAGCAGCCTGCATTGCTGCGAAAGGTGGATATACACTGTACTAGTGCCGACATTGTGCATGCTCTGTTGCCTGTGTCTATGTGCCTGTGGTTCTGTCAGTGTGATCATGTGATGTATCTGACCCCAGGAATGTGCCAATAAAGTTTCCCCTTCCTGGGACAATGAATTCACGGTGTTCTTATTTCAATTTCCAGGAGTGTATATACGAGGGCTGGAGCTTTAATACTGGCAACTATTTATTTACAGCTCGTACAAAATAGATACGAGTTTTAAAGTTTTACTGACCTTCAAAGTAGTCACCAGCATTTTGTATAACCCGTTGCCAGCGATGTGGAAGTCGTAGGATACTTTTAGCAGTTCGAGCGGCGTGGTCTATTGTCCGACGACTTTGTAGCAGTTCTGAAGCGAAAGCCGTGAAGTGTTTCCTTCAGTTTAGAAATAGAGTTGAACTTACGATGGCTTAAGTCAGAGCAGTGGAGTAGGCGGTACAGCACTTAGCAGCCCCATCAGTCAAATCAGTAACTGCTTGCACTGTACGTGCTTGAGCATTGTCCTGTAAAATGATGGTCAGGTCCTGCAGAAAGTGTCACCACTTCTTTCTCTATGCTTTTCATTTTTGGAACACAACCTACGACCAGCTTAGAGACAGAAGTGATGACACTTTCTGCAAAACCTGACCATCATTTTGCAGGACAATGCTCAAGCATGTACAGTGCAAGCTGTTACTGATTTGTTTGACTGATGGGACTGCTAAGTGCTATACCACCTACGGCACTCCCCTGTCTTAAGCCATCGTAAGTTCAACTCGATTTCTAAACTGAAGGAAACACTTCACGGCATTCGCTTCAGAACTGCTCTAAATTCATCGGGCAATAGACGGCGCCGCTCGAACTGTCAACACAACTGGCACTGCTAGGAGTATCCTACGACTTCCACATCGCTGGCAACGGATTATACATAATGCTGGTGACTACTTTGATGGTCAGTAAAACTTTGAAACACGTATCTATTTTGTACGAGCTTTAAATAAACAGTTGCCACTATTAAAGCTCCAACCGTCGTAGACGTACATTTAGATGCCGTCGGCTCCCAGGTTATTCTGCTGACATCTGCCTGCAGCCGTATTCGACATGTGAGTATATCATCGCAGCGCTCCGCGGCCACACTCGCTGATACGACTTTCACTGACTGGCCTGCGGCCGCGACAGCTTTCGCCCATATCGGACGAACGCAGCCCGCAGATAAGAGGAGACCGGACGTCCCTTTGCGGCGAACGTCCGTTTCACGTTCCCTGTGGGAAAACCACGGCAGCCAAACCGTCCAATCAGTGCTACGTGCATTCCTCAGCCACTCAGTCCGGGCGACATCCAATCTGCTTCACAAATGTGTGGTGGTCATTTGTTGTTAAAATATTCATTGTCGGTCGAAAAACACTGATCAGTCGTACCTTGGCAGGGCTCTACTATGTCTCTGTCTCCAAGTAGACCGTTCATGTTCCCCCTCTCTGACCACGTCACTGTTCCTGCATTTGCGTAAATACACCCATACTCTACAAACCACTGTGAAGTGCATGGAACAGGGTACTTCCCACTGCACCACTATTCCAGTCACGTATGAAAGGCCGGAAAAATGACTGTTTAAATGCCTCTGCGACCGCTGTAATTAGTCTAATATTGTATAAAAAATTCTCGGATTTCACGTCGCGTCATTTCAGTCTAACATCTCGAGCTTTCGACGATTACCTACACTGTCTTCGTCAAGAGCAACTGACTGTCAAAATTGCTGCTTTTGTGGCCTTATATAGCCCAAAGATGGCTACTGATTGGTCGGAAATTACGTAATGCAGTCGCAGATGGTGTCAACCTCCGCTCTGGTAGCGCCACCGCTCAAGTAGCGGCGTAAACACGGCGACGAATATCTCTGCCTGTTCTCTGCATCGATAGCCCACTTCCATGCACCTCTAAGAACATATCCGCTGTCACGGCTGAAGTTCTTCTCGCACATTCTTATTTCTGTAGCCATTTTAACTAAGGAATATCAATATGTAGGAGCCTGGAACAAAACTTTTAGTTTCGTCAAACGGGGCTGTGCTCAGCAGATTTCTCCAGTTCTCGATTTCTAATACGCCATTGATGTTGTGCACGGCGGTGTAAAACGGTACGGATGAACTGATCAATGTAACTGTTTCCGCAGTTGTAAATGACGTTCTAAATCCAAGGGTTTCTGAGCCGAGACTGTCCTTAACAGGGCGTAACATCTCCTTTGCCTTCTAACAAAGTCGGAAAATAGGTCTTATATCTCGCCTTTGGTTCAAATGGTTCAAATGGCTCTGAGCACTATGGGACTTAAAATATGAGGTCATCAGTCCCCTAGACTTAGAACTACTTAAACCTGACTAACCTAAGAACATCACACACATCCATGGCCGAAGCTGGATTCGAACCTGCATCCGTAGCAGCAGCGCGGTTCCGGACTGAAGCGCCTAGGACTTTCCTCATATGACATCCTGAAAGCCATTGATCAGAGCAGCCAGAAATATGCACTATTTTTTTTATTTCTAAAAAAAAGCATTTGACTGCGAAATTCGCGACTGGATTGAGAATTTCTTGGTAGAAAGGGCGCAACAAGTTATGTTGAATGGAAAGACATTGACATATATTAGGAGTAAACAGGAAAGAGTGTTTGAACCCGTATTTTTCATGGTATGTATTAATGACCTTGCGGACAATACTAATGACAACCTCAAACATTTTGCAGATGATGCAGTCATCTATAATGAAAAATTGCCAGCTTGCTTTAAAGACTCAGAAATGTAAAATTTAGAACTTCACAAAACGAAAAAAACGTAATATTCCATGACTGCAACATCAACGAGACACACAGTTGTGGTTTATCTTGTAGTGAAGTCGAAGTAGATACTCCGTGCGAATTGGTATGGGTGGAGGTTATACTTAACAGCCGAACTAAGTTAATAATTGGCTCCTTCTACCGACCCCCAGACTCCGATGATATAGTTGCTGAACAGTTCAGAGAAAATTTGAGTCTCGTAACAAATAAATACCCCACTCGTACGGTTATAGTTGGTGGGGACCTCAACCTTCCTTCGATATGTTGGCAAAAATACTTGTTCAAAACTGGTGGTAGGCAGAAAACATCTTCCGAGATTGTCCTAAATGCTTTCTCCGAAAATTATTTCGAGCTGTTAGTCCACGAACCCACGCGAATTGTAAATGGTTGCGAAAACACACTTGACCTCTTAGCCACAAACAATCCAGACCTAATAGAGAGCATCATGACTGATACAGGGATTAGTGATCACAAGGTCGTTGTAGCTAGGCTCAGTACAGTTTCTTCCAAATCCACCAGAAACAAACGCAAAATAATTTTATTTAAAAAAGCGGATAAAGTGTCACTAGAAGCCTTCCTAAGAGACAATCTCCATTCCTTCCGAACTGACTATGCAAATGTAGACGAGATGTGGCTCAAATTCAAAGATATAGTAGCAACAGCAATTGAGAGATTCATACCTCATAAATTGGTAAGAGATGGAACTGATCCCCCTGGTACACAAAACAGGTCCGAACGCTGTTGCAGAGGCAACGGAAAAAGCATGCTAAGTTCAGAAGAACGCGAAATCCCGAAGATTGGCTAAAATTTACAGACACTCGAAATTTGGCATGGAATTCAATGCGAGATGCCTTTAATAGGTTCCACAACGAAACATTGTCTCTAAATTTGGTAGAAAATCCGAAGAAATTCTGGTCGTATGTAAAGTACACAAGCGGCAAGATGCAGTCAATACCTTCGCTGCGCAGTGCCGATGGTACTGTTACCGACGACTGTGCCGCTAAAGCGGAGTTATTGAACGCAGTTTTCCGAAATTCCTTCACCAGGGAAGACGAATGGAATATTCCAGAATTTGAAACACGAACAGCTGCTAGCATGAGTTTCTTGGAAGTAGATACCTTAGGGGTTGCGAAGCAACTCAAATCGCTTGATACGGCAAGTCTTCAGGACCAGATTGTATACCGATTAGGTTCCTTTCAGATTACGCTGATACAATAGCTCCCTACTTAGCAATCATATACAACCGCTCGCTCACCGATAGATCTGTACCTACAGATTGGAAAATTGCGCAGGTCGCACCAGTGTTTAAGAAGGGTAGTAGGAGTAATCCATCGAACTACAGACCTATATCATTGACGTCGGTTTGCAGTAGAGTTTTGGAGCATATACTGTATTCAGACATTATGAATCACCTCGAAGGGAACGATCTATTGATACGTAATCAGCATGGTTTCAGAAAACATCGTTCTTGTGCAACGCAGCTAGCTCTTTATTCGCACGAAGTAATGGCCGCTATCGACAGGGGATCTCAAGTTGATTTCGTGTTTCTGGATTTCCGGAATGCTTTTGACACCGTTCCTCACAAGTGACTTCTCATCAAGCTGCGGGCCTATGGGTAATCGTCTCAGTTGTGCGACTGGATTGGTGATTTCCTGTCAGGAAGATCGCAGTTCGTAGTAATAGACGGCAAATCATCGAGTAAAACTGAAGTGATATCAGGTGTTCCCCAGGGAAGCGTCCTGGGACCTCTGCTGTTCCTGATCTATATAAATGACCTGGGTGACAATCTGAGCAGTTCTCTTAGGTTGTTCGCAGATGATGCTGTAATTTACCGTCTAGTAAGGTCATCCGAAGACCAGTATCAGTTGCAAAGCGATTTAGAAAAGATTGCTGTATGGAGTGGCAGGTGGCAGTTGACGCTAAATAACGGAAAGTGTGAGGTGATCCACATGAGTTCCAAAAGAAATCCGTTGGAATTCGATTACTCGATAAATAGTACAATTCTCAAGGCTCTCAATTCAACTAAGTACCTGGGTGTAAAAATTACGAAAACTTCAGTTGGAAAGACCACGTAGATAATATTGTGGGGAAGGCGAGCCAAAGGTTGCGTTTCATTGGAAGGACACTTAGAAGATGCAACAAGTCCACTAAAGAGACAGCTTACACTACACTCGTTCGTCCTCTGTTAGAATATTGCTGCGCGATGTGGGATCCTTACCAGGTGGGATTGACTGAGGACATCGAAAGGGTGCAAAAAAGGGCAGTTCGTTTTGTATTATCACGTAACAGGGGAGAGAGTGTAGCAGATATGATATGCGAGTTGGGATGGGAGTCATTAAAGCAAAGACTTTTTCGTTGCGGCGAGATCTATTTACGAAATTTCAGTCACCAACTTTCTCTTCCGAATGCGAAAATATTTTGTTGTGCCCAACCTACATAGGTAGAAATGATCATCAAAATAAAATAAGAGAAATCAGAGCTCGAACAGAATGTTTTAGGTGTTCGTTTTTCCCGCGCGCTGTTCGGGAGTGAAATGGTAGGGAGATAGTATGATTGTGGTTCGATGAACCCTCTGCCAAGCACTTAAATGTGAATTGCAGAGTAATCATGTAGATGTAGATGTATATGTAGAACTGGAAGCGGTCAACATGGAATACCTGGGTGTGACAATTGTAGGAATGTGAAATGGAACGATCACATAGGCTCGGTCGTAAGTAAAGTAGGTGCCAGCCTTCGGCGCATTTGTAGAATGCTAGGGAAAAGCAGTCAGTCTACGAAGGTGATTACATACATCCTAGAATATTGCTGAAGTGAGAGGAACCCATTAGCAGCTAGGACTAACAAGGAATTTTGAATGTATACGTAGAATGCATAACGAATGGTCATAGGGTTATTTCATCCCTAGGAGTAATGGAGATGAACAAACTGAACTGACACGCACTTGATCATGCAAACGATCCCGAGAAAGCCTTATTACAAAGTTTCAAGAACCGGCTTTAAATGATGACGGTAAGAATATACTAATATACTACAACCCGTTATGTGTCGCTCCCATAGGCATCGTGAGGACGAGATTCTGAAATTAATCAAATGGTTCAAATGGCTCTGAGAACTATGGGACTTAACATCTGAGGTCATCAGTCCCCTAGAACTTAGAACTACTTCAACCTAACTAACCTAAGGACAACACACACATCCATGCCCGAGGCAGGATTCGAACCTGCGACCGCAGCGGTCACGCGGTTCCAGACTGAAGCGCCTAAAACAACTCGGCCACAGCGGCCGGCTGAAATTAATCATTTGAAGTATGTATTCCTAAAGAACGGCTATGGTTCGCGTCATATGAAACAAATAGATGTGGATCACTGCAACCCTTCTTGTAGACGGGTGTGACGAGTGCTTTGTTCCAGCTACTGTCCACAGCTTTCTGGTCAAGGAGTCGACGGAAGTTCTGCTTCAATGAGGCGGATGACGCAATTGCAAATTCAGTATAGAATCTGACAGTGATTCCATCGGGTTCTGGAGCTTTGTTTATCACAGAGGTGTGCACTTTGTCAGGCCGCTTTTTCACATAAACGTACGAGGTGCATTCAAGTTCTAAGGCCTCCGATTTTTTTTCTCCGGACTGGAAAGAGATAGAAACATACGCATTGTTTTAAAATGAGGCCGCATTCATTGTCAATATGTCCCAGAGATGGCAGCACCGTACGGCAGATGGAATTTTACCGCCAGCGGGGAGAATGAGCACTGTTTTAAATACTTAAAATGGCGACATTTTCCTTACTTGAACAGCGTGCAATCATTCGTTTTCTGAATTTGCGTGGTGTAAAACCAATTGAAATTCATCGACAGTTCAAGGAGACATGTGGTGATGGAGTTATGGATGTGTCAAAAGTGCGTTTGTGGGTGCGACAGTTTAATGAAGGCAGAACATCATGTGACAACAAACCGAAACAACCTCGGGCTCGCACAAGCCGGTCTGACGACATGATCGAGAAAGTGGAGAGAATTGTTTTGGGGGATCGCCGAATGACTGTTGAACAGATCGCCTCCAGAGTTGGAATTTCTGTGGGTTCTGTGCACACAATCCTGCATGACGACCTGAAAATGCGAAAAGTGTCATCCAGGTGGGTGCCACGAATGCTGACGGACGACCACATGGCTGCCCGTATGGCATGTTGCCAAGCAATGTTGACGCGCAATGACAGCATGAATGGGACTTTCTTTTCGTCGGATGTGACAATGGATGAGACGTGGATGCCATTTTTCAATCCAGAAACAAAGCGCCAGTCAGCTCAATGGAAGCACTGCCACCAAAAAATTTCGGGTAACCGCCAGTGCTGAAAAAATGATGGTGTCCATGTTCTGGGACAGCGAGGGCGTAATCCTTACCCATTGCGTTCCAAAGGGCACTACGGTAACAGGTGCATGCTACAAAAATGTTTTGAAGAACAAATTCCTTCCTGCACTGCAACAAAACCGTCCGGGAAGGGCTGCGCATGTGCTGTTTCACCAAGACAACGCACCCGCACATCGAGCTAACGTTACGCAACAGTTTCTTCGTGATAACAACTTTGAAGTGATTCCTCATGCTCCCTACTCACCTGACCTGGCTCCTAGTGACTTTTGGCTTTTTCCAACAATGAAAGACACTCTCCGTAGCCGCACATTCACCAGCCGTGCTGCTATTGCCTCAGCGATTTTCCAGTGGTCAAAACAGACTCCTAAAGAAGCCTTCGCCGCTGCCATAGAATCATGGCGTCAGCGTTGTGAAAAATGTGTACGTCTGCAGGGCGATTACGTCGAGAAGTAACGCCAGTTTCATCGATTTCTGGTGAGTAGTTAATTAGAAAAAAAAATCGGAGGCCTTAGAACTTGAATGCACCTCGTACATTAACGTTTAGCTCTATCCAGTTATGTTCTCACTGGCTGCTTTAATCATTGACAGAGCAGCACACAACTAGGGGAGCGCGGAAGGAGAGAGAAACTGGAGTCGATGGAGAAGTCATTAACGACGTAGAGAGAGTTATGAGACTGACATGCCGCCATGAATCCGGAGCCGAACTACATCTAAATGTTTGTTGCTTCGCCGATGAAAACAACACCCTATCACAAAATAAGGGGGAGGTGCATTCACATAATGAACGCACCGCAGAAGATGATGGTTGATCTGCAGTCGTATAGGAACTCAGAGAGCATTCTGTGGCTTTCATAGGACCAAGGCCTCTAACAAAAGTAGTACGTGTATTTCCTCGCAAAAGAAGCAACGCGCAAGGTCATGCTCTTACCCCCGATGTCAATGCATCCGTTTAAATTTCTGCAATGAAACCGAGGGCACGTGTTGTTTGTAATATAATGTGCAACCTCCTTCGCTAATAGTAGCATGGTTTACCGATTAGGTATCAGGTATATGATACCCAACCTCGACGACAATCACACAGAGAGACTTCCTCAGTCATCTCTACAGTATCGCGCCTTAAATGAAACGTGTAAAGCCGTTTGCTGTTACCTAGTGCGCCTGACAGTAATCGCCACGGAAAAATACCCGTCGCTATACATACAAACAATATCAAGGCAATGTCTGTTAGTACGTATGATGTGTCTATCTGACGCTGCAATGATGATATAGATGAAAACAAAGTTCTCCTAGGAGATATCCCAGAAAATGACTGTTGGCTTTGACTCAATTGTCAATACTGTAACACATAAGAAGAATATTGTAACTCCCGCACTGCAAACACATCAGTAATCAGTAATGAAAGCAGGATCATAATATACCGGATGATCAAAAAGTCAGTATAAATTTGAAAACTTAATAAACCACGGAATAATGTAGATAGAGGGGTAAAAATTGACACACATGTTTGGAATGACATAGGGTTTTATTAGAACAAAAAAACCCTGCTAGACGCGTGAAAGATCTCTTGCGCGCGTCGTTTGGTGGTGATCGTGTCCTCAGCCGCCACTTTTAGTCCCCAGACCTCAGTCCGTGCGATTATTGCCTTTGGGGTTACCTGAAGTCGCAAGTGTATCGTGATCGACCGAAATCTCTAGGGATGCTGAAAGACAACATCCGACGCCAATGCCTCACCATAACCCCGGACATGCTTTACAGTGCTGTTCACAACATTATTCCTCGACTACAGCTATTGTTGAGGAATGATGGTGGACATATTGAGCATTTCCTGTAAAGAACGTCATCTTTGCTTTGTCTTACTTTGTGATGCTAATTATTGCTATTCTGATCAGATGAAGCGCCATCTGTCTGACATTTTTTGAACGTTTGTATTTTTTTGGTTCTAATAAAACCCCATGTCATTCCAAGCATGTGTGTCAATTTGTACGTCTCTATCTACATTATTCCGTGATTTATGCAGTTTTCAAATTTATACTGATTTTTTGATCACCCGGTATTAGATCTGTACGGTAAAGTTGTAACAGTAACTGTCACTTCTTTCATATGTTTGACCGCAAAGGTGGAATGTGATCGAAATCATAAATATTCCGCACAGCCAAAACTATAATGCGTCAAACTGACCTGAAATAAAATCTTAATTCCTTGTAATTCTTTTCGTAATTAATACTTACGAGACTGCATTGACTCTCACCTGGCTTAGTAATAGACGACACATCAATACTTCCTGGTATACATTTAAAGAAATCAGTTTGCTTGCAAAATGGTTCAAATGGCTCTGAGCAGTATGGGACTTAACATCGATGGTCATCAGTCCCCTAGAACTTAGAACTACTTAAACCTAACTAACCTAAGGACAGCACACAACACCCAGTCATCACGAGGCAGAGAAAATCCCTGACCCCGCCGGGAATCGAACCCGGGAACCCGGGCGTGGGAAGCGAGTACGCTACCGCACGACCACGAGCTGCGGACTTAAAAATGGTTCAAATGACTCTAAGCACTATGGGACTTAACATCTGAGGTCATCAGTCCCCTAGACTTAGAACTACTTAAACCTAACTAACCTAAGGACAGCACACAACACCCAGGCATCACGAGGCAGAGAAAATCCCTGACCCCGCCGGGAATCGAACCCGGGAACCCGGGCGTGGGAAGCGAGAACGCTACCGCACGACCACGAGATGTGTGCGTTTGCTTGCATCCCTGAATTAAAACCAAGATTAATGCGTCTTTACACTTCCATTAATAATTAGAAAGACAGAACAATACATTGCTTTCATTTAAGAAAATAAAATAAACTATGATCCATAAAATATTTGCTTCAAATCAAACGTTAGTCATGCTTGATACTCTCCTTCCATTTTTTCCTTGTTCATAGATACAATTCGTTCTTAAGGTTCGTCGGAGACCGTAGACTGTAAACAGTAGCCGAGATATACTTAATACTACAAGATATCCATTTTTTACAGGCATTTCAGTATAATTTCAGTGAGTAGTAAGAATTGCTTAACTCTTACAGGAGATATAGCTTGACAAGAAAATCATACAACTAGTTACATTTCGGAACAAATTATGGCATCTCTATTGTTCTGTATTTCTATCCTCTCAATAATTTATTAGAACTGTATTTATCGCTGCCCTGATATTGTATGATGTGTTGTCAATGTTTAGTTACATGAATATGTCAATTTGTTTCCATCATGAGATGTAAATTATCACTTTTTAGTATGGAGCTGACTGCATGGTATCTACAGCTACGCCAATGAAATAAAATAAAAACTTCTAATGCAGAAATTTTAGACTTTTAACATACTTTGGCTCGCCATCATAATGTTTTTTGCATTAACAGTTGCTACTGAGATATAATTCTTACTGCCGTACGCAGAATGCGTCACGAAGGGTGCTGATTCAGAGCAGAGTATCAAACCGCATTGAGTGAAATATCGCTGTACGCTGGTCATGAACAATGTTATAACAACTGTGAAGATCCATAAATGTTGCCGTTCCATTTCGAGCTCACTTCAAACAAACTGATTTATAAGTGCGTTATGTCGATAGGGACGCTAATGATTACATGAAATATCTCTAGACGGCCGTGGCAAATCATCTGGTAGTATAAATGTTTACATAACCTCGACCTTTGGCGCAATAGTTTTCAGGGTGCGCCGTTGATACTACACGCACACCAGTGGGGTTATTTAAAGCAAGCGGAGAGCTCTCTGACTCATTCGTCCATCCAGTCCACGAGGACGTCGCGCAGATGCTCGACTGTCTGACACTGGAGACCCCGCGGAAAAAAGAAAACAGATATCTGTTCATATACTGCAGAGCTGGCGGAGTTCCGAGCATCTGTCACGGCAGCGACTAACACTACGCTTGTGTTGGATATTAATGTCTGATTAAAACTATTTGTTACTTGGCACTTCACACTGTGGAACTGATACCCTCCAATCAGAGCTCTCATCCACACGTCAGTAGTTCACTGCTCCTATCGTTCCACTACAAAAGACTCGAGTAGGTAGGTCTATAAAACACTTGTTTTTCGTTACTGACAGTGTGTATTACAACCACTTGGTTTAATTCTGTTGCTGTTTTTCGTGCGTATATTTGGATCGAAACACATCAAGAAAGAAAGACGGACTGGTAACTGCATTTAATGGTCCTTATGGACAATCGCGATAATTCGTATGGACTCAACCGAAATGCTTTGAGAGGGAAGTGGTAAGTGTTGAACATTTCTTAGCCAATTCCAAAGCCGTTACACGATCTGTAGCCACGATGGGTGGAAATGAAATCACTGAGAGCCGTATTAATAAGGAAAAATGCAAGAAGCAAAGCAGAACCCTCATATATCTATAAACAGGTAGAAGATGAATGTTCAGAAGTGAATTACAAAGCTGAATGCGCTTCGGCGTCACATATACTGTTATCATCATCATAAAAAGCATCCTAGTTTCGAAGAGCTTGTTACGACACCTTATGAATCCGAAGTTTGTATGTATGTATGTGTGCGTGCGTGCGTGCGTGCGTGCGTGTGTGTGTGTGTGTGTGTGTGTGTGTGTGTGTGTGTGTGTATGAGGAGAGGGGAGGGGAAGGGAAGGGAGGGGAGAGGAGGGGCGGCGCAGTAAATCGTCGATTCGAATCGTTCGCAAGATTTTTATGAGAAGTAAAATACAATGATTTTTGTGGTATAATTTAGACGGACAAAACGTGGATAAATGTTGGTCTCAGTCTTACAATGCTTGAGGTGATGACAATAGAGAAACTATGGGGTTCTCCAAAGGTGGAAGAATTATGTGCTGCTAAATGACTTGGCTTTATTGGAACACAGTTCCATTTTTAACTACAGGTGTTGTATAATGGCGTTACTCTCGGCAGTCGGCTGTTTCCAGGTAGAAGAAAACGTCTGGAGTGCCACGAAGAAGTTAACATTAAACATTTGATTTCCTTGGTTTGAAAATTATCAACATCCATAAACTGGAAACTACTGTAAACTACATGGCGGAGGGTGCTTCACGTTTAATGTACGCTATATTATAGTCAAAATGCGCAAATGACGACAGACTAAAGCTATTATAGGTTCCCGTGTGTGTGAAATGATCGATGCGCAAAGCATACAACTGTCACTGGCACAACGTAGCAAAAGATCTCGCAGAGAACCCGACAAAATATTGGTCCTACGCAAAATCGCTAAGCGGGTCTTAAGTCACTCCAGTCACTCGTTGGCCAGTCTCGTGTGGCAATAGAAGACGGCAAAAGTAAGTCGAAATACTAAATTTCGTGTTTATGAAATAGTTCACAAAGGAGAATCGCACAAGGATACAATCGACAGACCATCATACAGACTCCCGTATCGACGACATAGAGATAGACATCTCCAGTGTGGAGAAATAACTAAAAGAGTTGGAAATAATTAAGTCGCCATGTACGGATGGGATCCCAATACGGCTATATCCTTAACATATTTGATGCAGAGTTCTTGAACATATTCTCAGGTCGAATACAATAACTTTTCTTCCGACGGAAAAGTCCAAGTCCGTGAATCAGCATGGTTTTAGAAAGCATCGCTCGTGCAAAACTCACCTTGCCCCTTCCTCACACAATATCCTTGGCGTATGGATGAAGGGCAACAGGTAGATTCCGTACTCCTCGATTTCCGAAAAGCATTTGACACGTGGTCCACTGCATACCGTTAACGAAGGTACCAACATAAGTAACTCGTTCCCAGATATGTAAGTGGCACAAAGATCCACTGAGTAACAGAACGCAGTATGTTGTTCTTGATGGCGAGCTTTCATCAGCGACAAGGGTACCGACAGGAGTGTACCAGAGAAGCGTGATAGGACCACCTTTATTTTCTATACAGGGTGTTACAAAAAGGTACGGCCAAACTTTCAGGAAACATTGCTCACACACAATGAAAGAAAATATGTTATGTGGACATGTGTCCGGAAACGCTTACTTTCCATGTTAGAGCTCATTTTATTACTTCTCTTCAAATCACATTAATCATGGAATGGAAACACACAGCAACAGAACGTACCAGCGTGACTTCAAACACTTTGTTACAGGAAATGTTCAAAATGTCCTCCGTTAGCGAGGATACATGCATCCACCCTCCGTCGCATGGAATCCCTCAAGCGCTGATGCAGCCCTGGAGAATGGCGTATTGTATCACAGCCGTCCGCAATACGAGCACGAAGAGTCTCTACATTTGGTACCGGGGTTGCGTAGACAAGAGCTTTCAAATGCCCCCATAAATGAAAGTCAAGAGGGTTGAGGTCAGGAGAGCGTGGAGGCCACGGAATTGGTCCGCCTCTACCAATCCATGGGTCACCGAATCTGTTGTTGAGAAGCGTATGAACACTTCGACTGAAATGTGCAGGAGCTCCATCGTGCATGAACCACATGTTGTGTCGTACTTGTAAAGGCACATGTTCTAGCAGCGCGGGTAGGGTATCCCGTATGAAACCATGATAACGTGCACCATTGAGCGTAGGTGGAAGAACGAAACTAAAATGAGCTCTAACATGGAAATTAAGCGTTTCCGGACACATGTCCACATAACATCTTTTCTTTATTTGTATGTGATGAATGTTTCCTGAAAGTTTGGCCGTACCTTTTTGTAACACCCTGTATACATAAATGCATAAATTATCCGGTGGACAGCCGGCCGCGGTGGTCTAGCGGTTCTGGCGCTGCAGTCCGGAACCGCGGGACTGCTACGATCGCAGGTTCGAATCCTGCCTCGGACATGGGTGTGTGTGATGTCCTTAGATTAGTTAGGTTTAAGTAGTTCTAAGTTCTAGGGGACTTATGACCTAAGATGTTGAGTCCCATAGTGCTCAGAGCAATTTGAACCATTTTTTTTTATCCGGTGGACAGGCTGGGTAGCAATGTGCGATTGTTTGCTGTAAGAGCACAGAAACGTGTCGTCGTTGAGTGACTTAGGAGGATAAAAGATGATTTAAGCAAAAGTCCTAGTTGGTGTGACAAATGGCAAATGCCTCTAAAGGTAGAAAAATGTAAGTTAGTGCAGATAAGTAGAAAAACAAATGGTTCAAATGGCTCTGAGCACTATGGGGCTTAACATCTGAGGTCATCAGTCCACTAGAACTTAGAACTACTTAAACGTAACTAACCTAAGGACATCACACACATCCATACCCGAGGCAGGATTCGAACCTGCGACCGTAGCAGTCGCGCGGTTAGTAGGAAAACATACCGTAATGTTCGACTAGAGCATTAGTAGTGTGCTGACTGATAAAGTCACGTCCATTACGTAAGTACGCGTACGTTGCAAAGCGACTGAAATGTATGAGCATGTAACGATTGTAGTAAGGAAAGCAAATAGGAAAATTTTAGGTTCATTGGGAAAGTTTGGGAATGTATGGTTCATCTATAAAGGATACGGCATACGGGACACTACTGCGACCCATTCTTGAGTACTGCTCGAGTATTTGTGATCCGCACCAGGTCAGATTAAAGAAAAACATCGAAGCAATTTAGAGGCGGGCTGCTATATTTGTTACCGGAGGTTCGAACAACACGCAGGTATTGTGGAGATGCTTCGGAAGTTCCAATGGGCAGGCGACGCTCTTTTCGAGAAACACTATTGAGGAAGTTTAGAGAACAGGAATTTGAAGCTGGCTGCAGAACGATTACACTGCCGCCAACATATATTTCGCGCAAGGACCGCGAGGTTAAGATAAGTGAAAGTAAGGCTCAGACGGAGGGATATAGACAGCCGTTTTCCCCTCGCAGGAAAGAAAATAACTAGTAATGGTACAGTGTACACTCCGCCAAGCACAGTACGGTGGCTTGCGGAATACTGTGTGGATATAGATGTAGAAAATAGGAGCTAATAGCTAAGAACTAATAATATGGTGGGAAGTAGGCCACCGTGCCGCCAGAATCATAATCCGAAAAATTCCGCCTGCAGATCGAAATCGATAGCCCGAGGACTACACTCCTGGAAATTGAAATAAGAACACCGTGAATTCATTGTCCCGGGAAGGGGAAACTTTATTGACACATTCCTGGGGTCAGATACATCACATGATCACACTGACAGAACCACAGGCACATAGACACAGGCAACAGAGCATGCACAATGTCGGCACTAGTACAGTGTATATCCACCTTTCGCAGCAATGCAGGCTGCTATTCTCCCATGGAGACGATCGTAGAGATGCTCGATGTAGTCCTGTGGAACGGCTTGCCATGCCATTTCCACCTGGCGCCTCAGTTGGACCAGCGTTCGTGCTGGACGTGCAGACCGCGTGAGACGACGCTTCATCCAGTCCCAAACATGCTCAATGGGGGACAGATCCGGAGATCTTGCTGGCCAGGGTAGTTGACTTACACCTTCTAGAGCACGTTGGGTGGCACGGGATACATGCGGACGTGCATTGTCCTGTTGGAACAGCAAGTTCCCTTGCCGGTCTAGGAATGGTAGAACGATGGGTTCGATGACGGTTTGGATGTACCGTGCACTATTCAGTGTCCCCTCGACGATCACCAGTGGTGTACGGCCAGTGTAGGAGATCGCTCCCCACACCATGATGCCGGATGTTGGCCCTGTGTGCCTCAGTCGTATGCAGTCCTGATTGTGGCGCTCACCTGCACGGCGCCAAACACGCATACGACCATCATTGGCACCAAGGCAGAAGCGACTCTCATCGCTGAAGACGACACGTCTCCATTCGTCCCTCCATTCACGCCTGTCGCGACACCACTGGAGGCGGGCTGCACGATGTTGGGGCGTGAGCGGAAGACGGCCTAACGGTGTGCGGGACCGTAGCCCAGCTTCATGGAGACGGTTGCGAATGGTCCTCGCCGATACCCCAGGAGCAACGGTGTCCCTAATTTGCTGGGAAGTGGCGGTGCGGTCCCCTACGGCACTGCGTAGGATCCTACGGTCTTGGCGTGCATCCGTGCGTCGCTGCGGTCCGGTCCCAGGTCGACGGGCACGTGCACCTTCCGCCGACCACTGGCGACAACATCGATGTACTGTGGAGACCTCACGCCCCACGTGTTGAGCAATTCGGCGGTACGTCCACCCGGCCTCCCGCATTCCCACTATACGCCCTCGCTCAAAGTCCGTCAACTGCACATACGGTTCACGTCCACGCTGTCGCGGCGTGCTACCAGTGTTAAAGACTGCGATGGAGCTCCGTATGCCACGGCAAACGGGCTGACACTGACGGCGGCGGTGCACAAATGCTGCGCAGCTAGCGCCATTCGACGGCCAACACCGCGGTTCCTGGTGTGTCCGCTGTGCCGTGCGTGTGATCATTGCTTGTACAGCCCTCTCGCAGTGTCCGGAGCAAGTATGGTGGGTCTGACACACCGGTGTCAATGTGTTCTTTTTTCCATTTCCAGGAGTGTATGTTTGTGACTATAGACGTAAACTATCTCTAGTTGGCCTACACGCGAAGTTTCAAGAACCGGTTCCAAATGATGGATGTACTGCAACTCCGTATGTATCACTCTCATAGAGATCGTGAGGACAAGATTACATTATTAATAGCACTCACAGAGGCAGTTAAACGGTCACTCTTCCCATCCATGCATGAATGGAACGGGAAGAGCCCCAGTAACTGATACAGTGAAAAGCACCCTTGCTCTTCATAGTGTTCTCATGGTATGTGTGAGTCCCCGTAACGACAATTTACTAGCACTGTCCGAAAAGAAACTTTATCAGTTGGACTTACCACTTACTCCCAGCAGTCCTTGGCAGCTGTAAGGTACTGGTAACAGGAAGCTATGCTTGCTTCACGATAGCAAGATGTAGCTGCTTGTTTTCTCGCAGATTTGCGGTGATCGAAACCAGCAGCATGAAGGGTCAGCGGACAGTAACCACACTCATCGGTAAGTCGATTCTTTTGTACCTGACGTGATGGAATTATCGACACTGGTATTTGAAATACCTATACTTGGACCCTGGTAACTACTTTAGGCCATGCCGCTTTTTGCTGGCCTCTCTTCGATATCTTCCCATTCAAATTTCCGCGTGTAGCTACTGTAATACGAAGGATAAGAAGACCGCATCCCCACAGGTCGCTAGTTCGAAAAGTAAGACTTGGTTCGAAAAGAACTGCTTCTTGTTATTCGTTTCCTCGCCGTTATGTAACACTCGTATGTTGACGTAACATTTGAAGCAATCTGTCACTGAAATGCCAGACGTAATGAGCTCGCGTTTATTGACAAATCCGAGCGGGACGAACGTCTGTCCATATTTGATTCCAACCAGCTACAGGGGAAATCGGTGCGAAGCGGGATACCTAATGTTTAACAGTCTTTGCAAAACAAAGAAGCATAAGCAAACACTTCTTAAACGTATAATAATCACTTTGTAGTATGATTTAACTATCTTGCTTGAAAATAAATTAAACTACCTGTTATGTATTTTTCACATTTTTCAAAGAAATGCTTGCGTCATTTCCGTTCTGTCCCACCCACGGGGCAGAATGGCATAAGGCAATTTTTTGTGAAGTTATTGCATAAAAGTTGAAATTATTCGGAACTTCACTTTGAAACTAACACACAAAGTGGTTTAATGAACAATTTCGACTACGGAATATGCAATCTTCAAAAAAAAAAAAAAAAAAAAAAAATTGAAAAATAATAAAATGTTTTAATGTCATTTTGATAAACGTTCAATTATTTTTAATTCTAATGCCGAGTTACTGTTCCTATTACTTTAATGAATCCCACCTCTCCTGCACAAGATGTATTTTCTGGCTTACAAATAGACAACATAGGATGACTAGTAATAAATCCTATAATCCACTCCTACCACGCTATGCAAGTTTCTTTGGCAAATCTTTGTGGTAAGCCATTTCTTTCTGCTAGCTGACAGACTTTCTATCTGACGATACAATGTTTCATCGTTGGACTGAAAAATCTGATCTCCGCTGATTTCAGGTATGCTACCAGCTCGTCTTTTTGTTCTGCAGTGAATACATTATTAATTCCCATTTGATTTATCACCTCTGCAGTTGGTATTATTCTTAGTTTTACGAACGTATCTTTCTAGCATTGATTTGAATACGTTAAACTCCTCAGACGATTTTAAAACTACCATTTCAGAAGATATAACGGCTGAAACTGCCATTTACATTGATTTTATAACCAACTGCTGTCTATCAGTCTCTCTAATTTAAGTTCACGCCGTCTGCAAAACCAAAGAAACAAAAAAGAAGCACCGGATGTGACGAGGACAAGCGCAGATATTTTTATATGTGCTACCTTGATATGTACAAACATCAGTGTTCTTTCGGATATGTCCGAAAGAATAGACCCCACGGACTCATATAATTGATTCGCCTCAATGGATAATGAATCCAGCACCTTCAGTGCGAGCGCAAAGTTATGTTCGACCTCCTGTGGGAAGCCCAAAGTAAAGAACATGGAGCAGACCTGCGGACATTTGGTGCTAGTTGGGAATGTGTGTGGGCCGGGAGGCGCGCCGAGATCGTCCAGACAATTCTGATAAACACTGTGTCCGGATGGCGTAGGGGTTAATGAAACTGCCTAGCAGGCAGGAGACCGCGGCTTCGAAACCCGGTCCAGCACACATTTTCACTCGTCGCCGCTGATTCCGCATGACGTCTCGCTGCAGCTGATATCAGTAGTTTCTTCCCTTCCCTTTCCCTTAAATTTGTATAATATGTATCACAGCTGCGGAGATGTCCGGAAGAACAGACAACACACACTCACATAAATTAATATATCGTTTTTTGCCCATTGTCGAACAGTCTTCCAAGAAACACGCCACAAATTTTATAACCCGATGTTTTCTACGTCATTATAGCTGGATGACTAACAAGGAGACCGTACGAACTTCTCCTCACCGAACTGATTCGTGTTGGCAACGTGTGTAGGACACGATTAGGACTTCAACATGAGTGAATAGGAAGACGCTACTCTCAATTATTTTTTGGTAATTCCATTTTGAATATTTTAGTCGTGCTTTCATGCTGTGTACGTTCACTAAGATGCAATTCATCCGCTGCCGAGTGAGTAAGCGCTTAGTTTCATAAGCGCGAGGTCTCTGGATCGAATCTCGCTGCCGGTACTGCTTGTTTTATAAGTTATCTACACCAATATTCGGTGCTATACTTCGACACGCGTGGAACGCCGCGAAATTGTGTGACGATCGAGAACCGTTCATGAATGTAAATCAACACTGTTTTGCAAAAGACACTGACAAAACCGTGCACATGCAAAAATTCGGCGTTCATTATAATCTGCTGTATGGCACGATAATTATTGTTTACTATATTTATACAATCAGTATCATCCTCATACGTGCAGTGCTGTATAGGCTGCAGATGTGCTTGTCATAAATATACAATAGTATACAATAGATACAATAGTATGAAAGAAATGAATACACTGATTTGACTGGACGTTCTCGTGTATCCTTTTTTTTTATTTTCAGTATCCTTAGGGAAAAAACTTTTTCTCCTTTCTCATGTTAAAAATTAGAAAAATATTGAATGAATCATTGGATACTGATAATTTTCACGGTCATAATAAATCTGTTGTTAGAAACACGAGGGAATGAAAAATAAACTACCAGAAGCAAGATTCGATCAACAAAGCTGGAGCTTATAAAACCAAGCGCTTACACGATCGGTTGCGGATTCCATGGACACTAGCGCCTTTACAAGGGTTACACTATCAACCACGCCTTTTCTCAAAAACGGTCGAAAGTTGCAAAGTTGCGATTTCCTGTTTATGTATGTCAAAGTCCTAGTCGTGCCCCACATACCCTAGCAGTATGAATCAAATCTTGCTAGGGGAAGTTTGTATTGCCCTTTGTAAATAGACTACACCTGTCAGTACAGACAAACTATTTTGCGTCCACACTTCAACACCTGACCTGGTGCCTACAGGAAAATAAGCACTAATGACTTGCTGTTGCCACAAGTACTTGGAGGTACTGCTCAACCTAAAAACATGCGACTTGTAATAGCTATAATTGTTAGTCAGCAAATGGGGTAAATACTGACGCAGTGTTGTTCAGCACACCGTCCTCAATTACCAATAGAAATATCTGCACTTATACCGTTTACACTTATATATACACTCCTGGAAATGGAAAAAAGAACACATTGACACCGGTGTGTCAGACCCACCATACTTGCTCCGGACACTGCGAGAGGGCTGTACAAGCAATGATCACACGCGCGGCACAGCGGACACACCAGGAACCGCGGTGTTGGCCGTCGAATGGCGCTAGCTGCGCAGCATTTGTGCACCGCCGCCGTCAGTGTCAGCCAGTTTGCCGTGGCATACGGAGCTCCATCGCAGTCTTTAACACTGGTAGCATGCCGCAACAGCGTGGACGTGAACCGTATGTGCAGTTGACGGACTTTGAGCGAGGGCGTATAGTGGGCATGCGGGAGGCCGGGTGGACGTACCGCCGAATTGCTCAACACGTGGGGCGTGAGGTCTCCACAGTACATCGATGTTGTCGCCAGTGGTCGGCGGAAGGTGCACGTGCCCGTCGACCTGGGACCGGACCGCAGCGACGCACGGATGCACGCCAAGACCGTAGGATCCTACGCAGTGCCGTAGGGGACCGCACCGCCACTTCCCAGCAAATTAGGGGCACTGTTGCTCCTGGGGTATCGGCGAGGACCATTCGCAACCGTCTCCATGAAGCTGGGCTATGGTCCCGCACACCGTTAGGCCGTCTTCCGCTCACGCCCCAACATCGTGCAGCCCGCCTCCAGTGGTGTCGCGACGGGCGTGAATGGAGGGACGAATGGAGACGTGTCGTCTTCAGCGATGAGAGTCGCTTCTGCCTTGGTGCCAATGATGGTCGTATGCGTGTTTGGCGCCGTGCAGGTGAGCGCCACAATCAGGACTGCATACGACCGAGGCACACAGGGCCAACACCCGGCATCATGGTGTGGGGAGCGATCTCCTACACTGGCCGTACACCACTGGTGATCGTCGAGGGGACACTGAATAGTGCACGGTACATCCAAACCGTCATCGAACCCATCGTTCTACCATTCCTAGACCGGCAAGGGAACTTGCTGTTCCAACAGGACAATGCACGTCCGCATGTATCCCGTGCCACCCAACGTGCTATAGAAGGTGTAAGTCAACTACCCTGGCCAGCAAGATCTACGGATCTGTCCCCCATTGAGCATGTTTGGGACTGGATGAAGCGTCGTCTCACGCGGTCTGCACGTCCAGCACGAACGCTGGTCCAACTGAGGCGCCAGGTGGAAATGGCATGGCAAGCCGTTCCACAGGACTACATCCAGCATCTCTACGATCGTCTCCATGGGAGAATAGCAGCCTGCATTGCTGCGAAAGGTGGATATACACTGTACTAGTGCCGACATTGTGAATGCTCTGTTGCCTGTGTCTATGTGCCTGTGGTTCTGTCAGTGTGATCATGTGATGTATCTGACCCCAGGAATGTGTCAATAAAGTTTCCCCTTCCTGGGACAATGAATTCACGGTGTTCTTATTTCAATTTCCAGGAGTGTAGTTCGAAATCTACTTGCATACAAAAAGTGAAGGGGCCGATCGGGACGCTACCCCATTGCACACTGTCCCGTTCCTCCCCAAGACCATATTTCAGGTTAACAACTCTTATGAAGCATAGTAACTGATGCATTTAAATGTATTATGTACCAAACATAGCAGCTCGAGGAAAAGTTACACAAGGAAAACTTGCAAAATTATGTGCAGATTATCTGCAAAAGAAGAAAATTTTTAAAAAATGAAACAGTCATGAAATTATTGTCCTTCACAACAAAGAGCATATTCAAAACATAACACAATATAAGCGTATCACCACACTATCCGTTGCGTACGAAATGTTCACTAAAATTGTCAGCAAATGTATAGAATAAGGCATTGGATTTTATAGGGCAAATGATGCTTTAGTAATGTATGTAGCACAATGAACCAGTAGCAAGTCGTAAGAGAAATTGTAGGAGCAGTGGATATAAAAACCTGTTTATAGATTTTGGAAAAAATGCGTTTGACACAGTTTCAACAAAATCTGTACCGACAGCCCTCAAAAGAATTATCCGACATAAGCTAGTATATTGAATAATATGTGCTTTAACGCTGGAGCTTCCATTAGAATTCATCAGGACTGTGAGAGGTACAGAATTAGAGAGGTGTCAGGCAAGGAGATTGCATAAAACCAAAAATAATTTCAAAGGTAGTAGAGGAAGTACTCAGGGCCTTCAACTGGACAAGGGAAGAGAGAATCCATGTTTATGCAATCACTTTCATGTTGTCCGAAACAGCCCTGAAAATCAAAAGAGTGAGACTAAAATACTGTATAGTCGACATATAGTGAAGGAAATTGTACCAATTAAAGATTTAGTCATAGAAAAAGTTAACGAGTTACTGTATTTAGGGCGGTTCAAAACGACGACTGGAGGGGGGAAAAAACGAAAAAAGAAAAATAGAATAAAACTTGCCTGGAATACTTTTGCTAAACTAAAGAGAGTTTTGAAAACTAAGCTGGCGAAGTGACTGAATATAAAAGCATGCAATCAGTGTGCATTACCAGTCTTGTGTTTTGACAGCTAACCATGTGCTTTAAATGTGGAAATCATGTCAAAAACTGAGGGTTGATCTGTGAGAAAAAAGACATACAAGTTTCTACTAGGAAGTGCCACAGATTACCCCAAAGCCGTAGACACAATACATTCATGTCGTATTAATTCGCACTGATGATGGAAGTTTAAACCTCTGAAACGCTACATGGAATTAAATTAATACTGACTGGTAACAGCAGACTTGTTGAATAAAATCTTCTCGGTTTACGAGCCGCTTCACTCCGAAGAAAACACTCGAGCTTGCGACAACTGTCACTCCCAGGTCACTACTGACTATTGGCAAGATGTACCGCTTAAACTAGGTGCGACAGCGGCGTCTGGAACAGAGACGCAAACGCGGAAGACGAGCTGGACAACTCATAGCAACTCATGATGAAGACAGCATTGACAACTGTCGAAAGCTCGAGTGTTTTATTCGAAGTGACGTGGCCTAAAATCCGAGAAGATTTTATTCAAACATGTGACTGCGGAAGATTACGAGAGTTGATTAGCCGGCCGCGGTGGTCTAGCGGTTCTGGCGCTGCAGTCCGGAACCGCGGGACTGCTACGGTCGCAGGTTCGAATCCTGCCTCGGGCATGGGTGTGTGTGGTGTCCTTAGGTTAGTTAGGTTTAAGTAGTTCTAAGTTCTAGGGGACTTATGACCTAAGATGTTGAGTCCCATAGTGCTCAGAGCCATTTTGAACGAGAGTTGATTTATTGTCCCAGTATACAGGAATAACAGTCATGGTACAGCCTAAGCTAAAATGTTCGGCCTTACAGAAAACAAACAGATCAGGTGGCAGACTGGAACAGAAGGCGTAACTATGGTTCAAATGGTTCAAATGGCTCTGAGCACTATGGGACTTAACATCTGAGGTCATCAGTCCCCTCGAACTTAGAACTACTTAAACCTAACTAACCTAAGGATATCACACACATCCATCCCCGAGGCAGGATTCGAACCTGCGACCATAGCGGTCGCGCGGTTCCGGACTGAAGCGCCTAGAACCGCTCGGCCACACCGGCCGGCACGTAACTATGACTGCTACGAAAATTAATTGGAAGTAGCCAGGAAATGGATTAGGTGAATGTTGGATTCCAAGAGATGGATCTCTCAGTTACTGCATGACTCTTTCCATCCCAAGCTGTTCCCTGAATCATTTATTCATTTCCCGGTCTCCTAATAATTCTCGGCATGGCTCTTCCAGTTCATTGCTGGAAGATGAGCTGACGAAAGGTGAGTACATGACATTATGAAATACGTAGGAGGAACTTAGGCCGGCCGGAGTGGTCGAGCGGTTCTAGGCGCTTCAGTCTGGAACCGAGCGAGCGCTACGGTCGTAGGTTCGAATCCTGCCTCGGGTATGGGTGTGTGTGATGTCCTTAGGTTAGGTAGGTTCAAGTAATTCTAAGTTCTAGGGGACTGATGACCTCAGAAGTTAAGTCCCATAGTGCTCAGAGCCATTTGAACCATTTTTGAGGAACTTAGACTTGTATAAATGAAGACCGTGTTGATTACTGAACTCTAGAGGAGGCATTCGTGTGGCAGTGATTGCAAGACAAATGGGAACAACAGTTTCGTTGCAGTAGTTTAAGATGAAAGTAGCCAGACCTAACCCCGATGGCAGAAGAAAAATTCATTATAAGTGTTTGGTTGATGAGGATAGGACAGGTGGTGTCGTTTCTAGTCACCTGGTCTTAAGCCAACGTTCTCAGTTTAAAACCATCCGCAGTGCCTCACAGAGTGAGATCGTGTGATACTGTTATTGGTCTGTCGACTGTCGGATGGAGAAGTTAAATTCATTGGCCGCTTGGGCTGTCTTTCGAGAAAGACAGACTGTGCACCTACACCAGGCTTTAATCTCTGCATTTGTTTCAACCTATACTCCATAGCAACACAAAAGTAACATTAGAAAATCGCATACACGCTACAGATGTGCACTTGGCGCTTCATGACAGCTCGGGAGAAGGCACCAGCGCACCACCTGCATTAGCAGTCTGTCCGAGGTAGCCACTGCGAGGAAGCAGCGGATGGCGCAGAGTGCGGCGTCAACGAAGAGAATGTAGAGATGAGCTTGACACAAAACGAATAGGTGGTTGCGGCCCCTGACCAGAAAATTATTACGATTAGCTGGGAGAAAGCATTTGGTCAACTATGCCGAAACAAGCAACAGAGAAGGCACTTCGTACTGGTATATTAACTTTCTTGATTCCTTGCATAATGTGTAACGCAGTATCATAGTGGCTTTGGACAGTGGCGGACGTATCGTTTGCCAGCTCACACGTCAATATCCTGGCAAGCTGTCGGCGTCCACAGCACATCACACCACGCAGCTGAGCTGCAAAACGCTTCCCATTTAGCAGTGACTCACACTGTTCCGCTGCATCGGTCGCCACATTGGTCTGCAGTGCTGCAGTAGTTTAGCTGTAGCAGCTCGTCCTATCTGTCCCAGCAGCCCGTCTGAAAGTACACTGAGCATGTCTATTCCACCGCTTTTTTGGCCACTAATAACAACAGTTTACTCGTTAAAATATAACGTTTTGCATATGATATTCTGATGATGGACTATGTCCGAAAGATGCAAATAGATAAAGTTTCAGACCTCCCTCCCTTCCATGTGCACGGTTGTTAAAGGACAAAAGCGATGGAAAATACGAGGGTTGGAACTTAAATAGTAGCAACTATTTATTTACATCCCGTACGAAATACGTGCGTGTTTCAAAGTTTTACTGACCGTGAAAGTAGTCACCAGCGTTGCCAGCGATGTGGAAATCGTAGGATACTCTTAGCAGTGCCAGTTGTGTTGCCAGTTTGGGCGGCGCGGTCTATTGCCCGACGGATTTGTAGCAGTTCTGAAGCGAATACCGTGAAGTTTTTCCTTCAGATTAGAAATCGAGTTGAACTTACGATGGTTTAAGTCAGGGGAGTGCAGCAGGTGGTATAGCACTTAGCAGCCCCATCAGTCAAACAAATCAGTAACAGCTTGCACTGTACGTGCTTGAACGTTGTCCTGCAAAATGATGGTCAGGTTCTCCGGAAAGTGTCATCACTTCTGTCTGTAAGCTGGTCGTAGGTTGTGTTCCAGAAATGAACAGCATAGAGACAGAAGTGATGGTACTTTCTGCAGGACCTGACCATCATTTTCTAGGACAATGCTGAAGCACGTACAGTGAAAGCCATTACTGATTTGTTTGTCTGATGGGGCTGCTAAGTGCTATACCACCGACTGCACTCCCCTGTCTTAAGCCATCGTAAGTTCAACTCGATTTCTAAACTGAAGGAAACACTTCACGGCTTTCGCTTCAGAACTGCTACAAATCCGTCAGACAACAGACCGCGCCGCTTGAACTGTCAGCACATCTGGCACTGCTAAGAGTATCCTACGACTTCCACATCGCTGGCAGCGGGTTATACACAGTGCTGGTGACTACTTTGAAGGTCAGTAAAACTTTGAAACACGTATCTATTTTGTACGAGCTGTAAATAAATAATTCCGCTATTAAAGTTCCAACCCTCGTATGTGCCCAGTATTCACATTCCCATGCGACTTTATGTCGCAACTTAATTCATCTGAATGCGTTCTTCGCGTCGCCAGACACCAACTGGAACAGTGCTGCTGTAATTTCTGTATTTATACCTGCACTCTGTTTTCTTTACCTCCACATCAATATTCTGCTTAACACCACACCTGTACGGTGGAGGATTATCTTAATAATACAGTAAGCATAACAGAATGTCTGCCCACACTATTCACGGATGCACCGGTGGTAAGAATTGTTCGTACTATTCATAGAATAGGAATGGTTATGGAGATGGCATTCATAGGCGCAAAACAGGATTTTTCTCGTCAACACAACACACAATGTCACGTGACTTCATTGTACTTGCCTGTGGTAAGTAAGCGTTCCTCCTTTCACATATTTTGATTTTCATCCATAGCAACAAAAATTACTCACCACTGCTCTTAGTAATACACTAAAGTATAAAAACATGACAAATGCGTGCAATAATGAAGTTTTAGTCTTTGCGTAAAACGTGAACAAGCAGCTTTACACTGAAATCATGTGACAAATCTGCTCGATGTTGGCGCCAAAAGTCAAATGGGTTATTGCAGTGACCGTGAAGCTGACGGCGGATCGGCCGCAATGACACCAGCACTTAAAACTAAAGCGATTTACCTTCTGTAAAATCATCTGCACTCCCCGCCAACCTACACTTTATTTTCATTCCAACCAGTCCCCTGATTCGTTTATTGGTTTTCACGTCTCTCCTAATAATTATCAACATGGGTCTCTCTAGTGCTTCCAGATTGATCCTCACTTATTGAATAGTTTTCGCTTCAAAACTCTCTCCCTGCCATTAGTCAAAAGTGGTAGTGACAACGCAACGACGTAATTTACTTATTATTTGTTTCGTCGTGGAACACTGAAAAAGGAACATGCAACAACCCCTTCTGTTCTTCAGTTTTTTTCCCCTTTAAATTGACTTAAATCAACTTGGCAATCGGACTGTTACAATGCTGGATGTCAAGAGAGAGAAATCGCATCACCTGCACTTTTTTTTTCTTTTAGGACCGTGTGCCTGATAGTGAACCCCGCATCTTCACTACATTTAGCCTCTTGTTGCTCGGTGTTAAACAAAGTTAGCGAATGCGTGCTCTGAATAACCAGGCAAATACCACAAGCGATATGCTTCTTGGTATCGCAACAATTGGTACCAAAAAGATTTTAGATGTTTATCCAAATGCATTACAGTCCGTAAACGCCAAAGGTAGTTTTCTATGTTGAAATCAGGCAATTTAGATCTTTCCGACTCGTATCGATCAGGAAGACCAAGAATTTTAGACAGTGACATGTTTAGGGCGGACGTGGGAGCAAATACGTATCAGCCAACCGATGAACTGCCAAACACACTTAACTGAACTTGGTCGACCATCAAAGAACATGTACAGCAGATTAGTAAAGTTAAACAAAGCTGACCGATCGACAGCATGCAACTTATTGCTTCAGCGGCACAATGCAGAAGCGTTTTTTGGTCATTTGATCACGGACGATGTAAACTGGGTCCTCTGTGATAAAGAAAATGCGAAAGCCGGTGGCTCTCTCTGAATTAATAGCCACGAAGTATAGCTAAGTCAGGTTTACACTCCAAAAAAGACGTTTTTATGTGTTCAGTCGAGTCTCGTGGGATCGTTCATTCTGAAGCGCTGAAACCTGGCCAAAGTGTGAATGCGGATCTTTAATGTGAACAACTGGATTGAGTAAATTAATTTTTAATTGAAAAGTGCCCAGCGGTTGTTGTCAACAGAAGAGACGTTAATCTGCGAAACGGTAATGGAAGACCGCGCAGCGCCAGAAGAATCCTGGAAAAAAATAATGAATTGGGGTGGGAGCTATTGCCTAGACTGGCAATGGCAAGGAAAGCGTTTCTGAAGAAGAGAAATTTGTTAACATCGAGTATAGATTTAAGTGTCAGGAAGTCATTTCTGAAAGTATTTGTATGGAGTGTAGCCATGTATGGAAGTGAAACATGGACGGTAAATAGTTTGGACAAGAAGAAAATAGAAGCTTTTGAAATGTGGTGCTACAGAAGAATGCTGAAGATTAGATGGGTAGATCACGTAACTAATGAGGAAGTATTGAATAGGATTGGGGAGAAGAGAAGTTTGAGGCACAACTTGACCAGAAAAAGGGATCGGTTGGTAGGACATGTTCTGAGGCATCAAGGGATCACCAATTTAGTATTGGAGGGCAGCGTGGAGGGTAAAAATCGTAGGGGAAGACCAAGAGATGAATACACTAAGCAGATTCAGAAGGATGTAGGTTGCAGTAGGTACTGGGAGATGAAGAAGCTTGCACAGAATAGAGTAGCATGGAGAGCTGCATCAAACCAGTCTCAGGACTGAAGACCACAACAACAACACTATTGCCTCACCCACAATACTCGCCTGATATTGCGACATGGGATTTCTGTTGATTCCAATCATTACAACATTTTATAAGAGGTAAAAAATGTAAAAATAAGGATGATGTCCAAAACGCCATCTCCAGACATTTTGCTCAAAATCCAGCATTGAAAATTTGCTTACTAGATGGCAAAAGGTTGTTACAACGAGGGTGCTTACATCCCTGATTAAAAATACACTGAAGCATAAAAGAAACTGGTATAAGCAAGCGTAATCAAATACACCGATATGTAAAAAGGCAGAACACGGTGCTGCGGTCGGCAACACCTATATGAGTCAACACTTGTCTGACGCAATTATTAGATCGGTTACTGCTGCTAAAATGGCAGGTTATCAAGATTTTAAGTGAGTCTGAACGTGGCGTGACAGCCGGAGCACCAGCGATGGGACACCACATCTCCGAAGTACTGATGAAGTGAGGACTTTCCCGTACGACCATTCCACGAGTGTATCGTGAATATCAGGAATCCGCTAAAACATCAAATCTTCGACATCGCTGCGGCCGGAAAAAGATCCTGCAAGAACGGGACCAACGATGACTGAACAGAATCGTTCAACGTGACAGAAGTGCAACCCTTCCGCAAATTGCTGCAGATTTCAGTGCTAGGCCATCAACAAGTGTCAGCGTGCGAACCACTCAACGAAACATCATCGATATTGGCTATCGGAACCGAAGGCCCACTCCAGTACCCTTGATGACTGCACGACACAAGGCTTTACGCCTCGCCTGGGACTGTTGATGACTGGAAACATGTTGCCTGGTCGGGCGAGTCTCGTTTCAAATTGTATCGAGCGGGTGGACGTGTACAGGTGTGGACACAACCTCATGAATCCATGTACCCTGCATTTCAGCAGAGGACTGTTCAAGCTGGTGGAAGCTCTGTACTGTTGTGGGCGCGTGCATTTGCAGTGATATGGGACCCCTGATACGTCTAAATACGACTCTGACATGTGACACGTAAGCATCTTGTCTGACCACCTGCATCCATCATGTCCATTGTGCATTCCGACGGACTTGGGCAATTCCAGCAGGACAATGCGACACCCTATGCGTCCAGAATTGCTACAGAGAGGCTCCAGGAACACTCTTCTGAGTTTAAACACTTCCGCTGGCCACCAAACACCCAATACATGAACATTACTGAGCATATCTGTGATGCCTTGCAACGTGTTGTTCAGAAGAGATCTCCACCCTCTCGTACTCTTAGGGATTTATGGAGTGCCCTGCAGGATTTATGGTGTCAATTCTCTTGACCACTACTTCAGACATTAGTCGAGTCCATATCAAGTCATATTGCGCACTTCTGCGTTCTGAGGGGGTCCTACACGATATTTAGGCAGATGTACCAGTTTCTTTGGCTCTTCAATGTAAAATCTTGTTTACAATTTATCTATTAGAATTTAATGTAAAAAAAAGACATTACTTTCTGTTCCTCTAATAGATCTCCCTATTCTGGACACGTCTTAGCGCTCTCAGTGGCAACACCAGGCTGAAATTCTTGTCTTCACACTCCTGTGCAAGCAAGCAAATATTCAATATTGGCGCGAGAAGGCTAAATCGGAAATGAGCGGCACCCTGCTGTCAGTTGTGGCTGAGTATAAGTACGCGAACGATTCCACCATAGCTTAGAGGGGTCGATAGCAGAACCCTTATAAATATTTGGAACGAAGTGGGTTGTATTGTGCATATTCAGTTATATTCGGTTGTTTGGTCACTGGCCTTTTGACTGTACGGATTGCGTACAAACACAAGGAATCTCGGAGACCATTTCGATCAGTCATCCATTTACTACAGATGCAAATGACACTTTTCAAACACAGTTTCGTTAACCAGCGTGGTAACAGGTGTGAGCCCGAAGCGGATTCATTAAATCGATTAACGCCATTGCCGGAATGGTACCTGTGAAAAGGACACGGCTGGTTTCCCTCCCCTATCTGAACAAGATTAACCCGTGTTTCCTGAAGAGGGGAGGCAGGCTTTGCAGTAGCTGCAGGGGCAACAGTCTGGATGACTGGCTAATCTGGCCTTGCAGCATAGCTAACATGGCCTGCTGCGCTGCTACGGTTGAAACCCATGGGAAAACACAGCCCTTACTTTCCGAGGGCATGGAGCTCTAGGTATGATTTAATGATGATGGAATCCTCTAGGATAAACTATCCTGGAGTTAAAATAATGTCTCTGTCGGATTTAGGAGAAAATCGTTATCAGGAAAAATGAAACTAGCATTCTACGTGTCAGAGCGTTGAATATTAGATCCACTAATCGGGTAGGCTCGTTAGGTAATTTCAAAAGGAAATGGAGGTTAAATACAGTGGAAACTACTGCAGTGCAGTGGCAGGAAAAATAGGACGTCTGGTCGGGTTAGTACATGGTTATCAACATACAATCAAACAGGGCAGTGCAGAAGTAGGCCTAACAACAAATAAGAAAATAGGAATGGAGGTAAGCTAGTAGGACCAGCATAGTGAACAGGGGGTACCTTGCGGTACAAGGTGTGTAAATGGGTGGTTGGTGTGATTAATTCATCCAAATAATATAAGTCTTAATCATATAGGTAAAGTAACTGCAAATGTATTATCTTAGCCAAGAAGGACAAGAAGCCAAAATTCACCACAGTACTACAAGTTTATAAATCGACTTGCTCCGCAATAGTGAACAGATTGGAAGAATGTATGAGGAGATAAAGTAATTAATCCAATTTGTTTATTCTTATGCGCGACTGGAATTCGAGAGTAGGAAAAGGAAAAGAAAGAGAACAGGGACTGTGGGAGAAGAATGAAAGAAGTAGCAGAGATTTCGAAGTAATATTTGAAACTGTAAGAGGAAATAAGTGCAGATGAGATGGGGTATAAAACATTGCGAGAAGCATTTTACAGACAACTGAACGATATAAGATGAAAGCAGGCCCCCGGAGTAGACGACATTCCTTCAGAATTACTGAGATCTTTGGGAGAGCCAGTCATCACAAAACCATTCCATCTGGTGTGCAAGATATATGAAGTGGTAAAATATCCATAGTTTTCAAGAGGAGTGTAATAATTTCAATTCCAAAAAAGGCAGGTATAGACAGGTGTGAATCCTGCCCAACTACACGTTTTATACATCATGGTTGCTAAATATTGACACGAATTATTTACAGAAGAACGGAAAAACTGGCAGAAGCAGACCTCGTGGAAGATCAGTTCAGGTTCCGGAGAAAAGTACTAACACGTAAAGCAATACTGACTCTACGACTTACCATATAAGATAGGTTAAAGAAAGGCAAACCCACATTTGTAGAATTTGTAGACATAGAGAAAGTTTTGACGATGTTGGAATTATAAAGAGTTATAAAGATAATAGGGATAAAATACAGGGAGCCAGGGCTTATTAACAACTTGCACATAAGTCAGTCTGTAGTTTTAAGAGTCGAAGGACGTGAAAGGGAAACAGTGGTTGAGAAGTGGATAAGACAAGGTTGTAGCCTATCCCCGATGTTATCCTATCAGTACAGTGAGCAAGCACGGTCGCTGTATCTCTCCCCAATTGAGAACGTTTGGATCATTACAGGTAGGGCCGTCCAACCAGCTGGGTATTTTGAATATCTAACGCACCAGGTGGACAGAATTTGGCACGATATTCCTCTGTAGGACATCCAACAATTTCATCAATCAGTGCCAAACCGAATAACTGCTTGCATAAGGGCCAGACGTGAACTAATGCATTATTGACTCGCTCAGTTTGTGAAGCTCTATCTCTTGAATAAATCACCAAATTTTTTTCTGAAATTGTAATCATTTGTTAGTCTGTACATGTACGTCACATCTACCCATTTCCGTTCCATTCGTATAATTCTTTCGTGGCGCGTCATTCTGTTTGTCTTAGAGCGTATTTACAAGCTATTTATCCACCACTACACAAAATGAATTGATCTTGCATTTGGACGGAATTGTTTAGGAAAAGATTTTTAATGATATAAAAAACGCCATGCATGTTTTTAATATCTCTAATTACACGCCGGACATCTTGCACATACAGCAAATCAGTGTAATCATTCGTTACGTTCAAATAGAAAACAAAAGAGTAAAAGTAATGGAGTCATTTCTAATTTATTTTCAAGAAACTGGGCAGAAAGCCGTTAACATAAAGGATTTTAAAGATTTTACAGGTTACCGAAAAGGATGGACTGGATATAGGAATGTGCTGAGGACAAGGATACGACAACGCTTCTGCAGTGGCTGAAATGCATTGACGAGTTCAAGCAAGAACTTGTGAACTCAAACCCAAGGCATTGTTTGTACCCTGTGCCAACCACTCTCTCAATCTGTACAGATTACACGATTTTGCAACCGTTCCGTCATGTGCAGCTTGTTTCGGAACCTTAAAAATTTTGTGCGTGTCTTACTCAGCATCCACAGATGGACGATCGTTCTGAAAGATGTTGAGGGGCTGTAGTTCAGACGCACGACGGAGCGCTCACTACGAAGCTGTTAAACCTGTGTTTAAGGGCATTAAAAAGATTATCTACAACAATGCGGAAGTGTCTGATTCTTCGGAAACCAAGAAAATCAGTGGACCTGCTCTAATTCTGTTGTCCCATCTTGTTGACGAAGCGCTTCGATTTGTAAAGCACACATGTGACGAGATGGGCGTTCCTGTCGAAAAAGTAGAAATATCAGGCAGAAGAAAATGATGCCCGCAGAGAAGACTGCAGACGAGACGCTGACTTTGTTCCAAGAACTGAGTTACAGTGTAACCGTGGAACGTATATCAGATCTTTTTGCTGTTTTAGAGAGCAGCAATATGATTAAAACCTCAGAAATTAAATTTCCCATAACTGTAAATAATTAGTTGACAGTTAAGATGAGATTTCTGATGATGTCGTCCACGCCTGAGAAGATTTCTGCACGCTGTCACAGTTCCAGAAGAAGAATCTCTTGGTTGGACATCTGTAAGATTCTTGCAGTTCGTCGATGAATACCAATTTTCCGAATCTATTACCGACCTCATTTTGGTATTAAGAATTTTCTTAATTTTGTGTGTTTCGGTAGCGACATGTGAGAAGAGTTTTTCAAAACTCAAACTAATCAAGAATTATCGTAGGTCCACTATGAGTCAAGCCAGACTCTGTGTTTTGGCTGCATTGCCAATCGGAAATAGTGTTGCTAAAGGTATCAATTTTGATAACGCAATTTCAAAACTTGCAGCAGAAAAAGTTAGAACGAAGAGATTCTAAGCTGTTTACAAAATAGTTAACTTTGCATTTTGCTTACTTAAATGTTTTGAATAAAAAAAGTACTTCCTCTTCACCTCAAAACATTATTTGATGTTTCTGTGGGGTTGGTGGGTGTGGAGGGGGGGGGGGGGGAGGGCAGGGGGCGTGACAAGACACCGTACTGGGTCAAAACTACCTGGCTACCCCATTGGTCATATTTTGTTGACCGAAATCTTGAAATCCACCCTCACGTTCCCATGCAGCCCATTGTCACATAAGAATGCCTCATAAATCTGTGCTCCACGATTCGACCAGCTGGCCAAACGAATACCCAAAATGAGCCTCTTCCAAAATCTGTCAGGTGCCGATACCGTTGTTTCACACAAGTATGCGGAGTCTCCATGTCACCCACAGTGACCATTCAATATCTGAAGCTGTTCACACCCCTTTGTTACCCTACCAGGCCTTGTAACAACACTCCACATGAACAACAGTGATGCACGCTACCTATCACAGAAAATCTGAACCCTAATCATTCACATACCCGCCAATGTTGTGCACGGGGTTACACTGACATCCTACCATGTCTTCTGTGTGCTTTACATTTTTGTCAGGCAGTATAGTTCCTATTAAAAAAATTCTTCCGCAGCCACAAACGCTAGAAAAAATCGCTACATTGTCCGCAGTAACTTAGCGGAACCCGCACCTCAGTATCCATACACGTTCAGGATGTACGCTATGTCATCAAAAGTATCCGGACACCTGGCTGAAAATGGCTTAGAAGTTCGTGGTGCCCTCCATCGGTAACGCCGGAATTAAATATGGTGTTGGCCCACCCCTTAGCCTTGATGACAGCTTCCACTCTCGCAGGCATACGTTCAATCAGGTGCTGGGAATTGCAGCCCATTCTTCACGGAATTCTGCACTGAGGAGAGGTATAGATGTCGGTCGGTGAGACCTGGCACGAAGTTGGCGTTCCAAAACATCCCAAAGGTGTTCTATAAGATTCAGGTCAGGACTCTGTAGAGGCTGGGTCCTTTATAGGGACGTTATTGTCATGTAACCACTCCGCCACAGGCCATGCATTACGAACTGTTGCTCGATCGTGTTGAAAGGTGCAATCGCCATCCCCGAATTGCTCTTCAACAGTGGGAAGCAAGAAGGTGCTTAAAACATTAATATAGGCTTGTGCTGTGATACTTCCACGCAAAACAACAAGGGGTGCAAGCCCCCACCATGAAAAACAAGACCACATCATAACACCACCGTCTCCGATTGTACTGTTGGCAATGGCAGATGGCGTTCATCGGGCATTCGCCATACTCACACCCTGCTATCGGAACGCCACATTGTGTACCGTGATTCGTCACTCCACATAACGTTTTTCCACTATTCAGTTCTCCAATGTTTACGCTCCTCATACCAAGCGAGGCGTTGTTTGGCATTTACCGGCGTGATGTGTGGCTTATGAGCAGCTGCTCGACCGTGAAATCCAAGTTTTCTCACCTCACGCCTAACTGACATAGCACTTGCAGTATATCCTGATGTAGTTTGGAATTCTTGTATGATGGTCTGGATAGATGTCTGCCTATTACACATTACGACCCTGTTCAACTGTCGGCGGTCTCTGTCAGTCAACAGACGAGGTCGGCCTGCACGATTTTGTGCTGTATCTGTCCCTTCACGTTTCCACTTCAATATAACATCTGAAACAGTAGACCTACGGATGTTTAGGAGTGTGGAAATCTCGCGTACGGACGTAAGACACAAGTGACACCCAATCACCTGACCACGTTCGAAGTCCGTGAGTTCCGCGGAGCGCCTCATTCTGCTCTCTCACGATGTATAATGACTATTGAGGTCGCTGATATGGAGTACCTGGCAGTAGGTGGCAGCGCAATGCACCTAATATGAAAAACGTATGTTTTTGGGGGTGTCCGGATATTTTGATCACATAGTGCATTTAGGGCGACCTGTCTCAGCTGCCTCATCTTGCATATATTATACCATTCACTTACGTTATCCCCGTAATTGCTTTTACATTCGAAGAATTTTCCATCTTAATAACGACGCGTTGAGTTCTATTTTCTAGAAATTTCTACAAAAAAAAAAAAAAAGAAAAATGCTCGCTCTTCGCTCAAAAAAGTATTTCATGTTTTACGACACCTGTGGGAGTGGGGGTTGAGGGTGGGGGGTGGGAGTAGGGGTGGCAGTGGGGTGGGAACTGCAAACTAAAAAAGTCAGTCCGATATTTCGTAAGTTCGTTTCTTATTCGAGAAGTTATAGCACGAAATTGCATCAAATACTTTCGGGAAATCAAGAAATACGGAATCAACTTGGGCAGTGTTTTCTATTGCCTTCTGATCTCATGGGCGGACAGAGCGACCTGAGTTTCACAGCATGTTTCTTTACAGAAGCCATACTGATACCAAAAAAGGAGATTTTCGTTCTCGAAATCGTTCATTGTAGGCGAGCATGAAGTGTTCGATAAATCTACAACCGATTAACGTACCAATCACCCATCTTGAAAACGGGAATTACTTGAGTCTTTCAAATCGGTGAGAACCTAATGCTGCTTTGAGCGACATACTATTAGCTACAGCTAGGAGCAGCATGTAATTTCCACAGGGAGTCCGCCTCGATAGCTGAGTGGTCAACTCGACGGAATGCCATGCAAGGGGGCCCGGGTTCGATTCTGGGCTGGGTTGGAGATTGAAGCTCAGGACCGGGGGTACATTTCTCGACACTCACCTGTATGTATAAGCTAGCAAGTATGTATAACTTGCAAGGTATTTGCTATTTTGTATTTGTTACGGCAAAAAATAAAATAATTTAAAAAAAGGTGTTGTGTTGTCGTCATCACATCATATCATCCCCATCGACACGCAAGTCGCCGAAGTGGCGTCAACTCAAAAGACTTGCACCAGGCGACAGGTCTTACCGACGGGAGCCCTAGCCACACTCACTTTTTTCCACAGTGGACATTAAGTCTGACTAATACACTACAGGCCATTAAAATTGCCACACCAAGAAGAAATGCAGATGATAAACGGGTATTCACTGGACAAATATGTTATATTACAACTGACATTTGATCACATTTTCACGCAATTAGGATGCATAGATCCTGAGAAATCAGTACCCAGAACAACCACCTCTGGCCGTATAACGGACTTGATACGCCTGGGCATTGAGTCAAACAGAGCTTGGATGGTGTGTACAGGTAGAGCTGCCCATGCAGCTTCAACACGATACCACAGTTCATCAAGAGTAGTGACTGGCGTATTGTGACGAGCCAGTTGTCCGGCCACCATTGACCAGACGTTTTCAGTTGGTGAGAGATCTGGAGAATGTGCTGGCCAGGGCAGCAGTCGAACATTTTCTGTATCCAGAAAGGCCCGTACAGGACCTGCAACATGCGGTCGTGCATTATCCTGCTGAAATGTAGGATATCGCAGGGATCGAATGAAGGGTAGAGCCAACGGGTCATAACACATCTGAAATGTACCGTCCACTGTTCAAAGTGCCGTCAATGCGAACAAGAGGCGACCGAAACGTGTAACCAATGGAACCCCACACCATCACAGGCTCCCAGGTAGATGCTATTTTTCTTGACTTCCGAAAGGCGTTCGATACAGTTCCGCACTGTCGCCTGATAAACAAAGTAAGAGCCTACGGAATATCAGACCAGCTGTGTGGCTGGATTGAAGAGTTTTTAGCAGACAGACCACAGCATGTTGTTATCAATGGAGAGACGTCTACAGACATTAAAGTAACCTCTGGCGTGCCACAGGGGAGTGTTATGGGACCATTGCTTTTCACAATATATATAAATGACCTAGTAGATAGTGTCGGAAGTTCCATGCGGCTTTTCGCGGATGATGCTGTAGTATACAGAGAAGTTGCAGCATTAGAAAATTGTAGCGAAATTCAGGAAGATCTGCAGCGGATAGGCACTTGGTGCAGGGAGTGGCAACTGACCCTTAACATAGACAAATGTAATGTATTGCGAATACATAGAAAGAAGGATCCTTTATTGTATGATTATATGATAGCGGAACAAACACTGGTAGCAGTTACTTCTGTAAAATATCTGGGAGAATGCGTGCGGAACGATTTGAAGTGGAATGATCATATAAAATTAATTGTTGGTAAGGCGGGTACCAGGTTGAGATTCATTGGGAGAGTCCTTAGAAAATGTAGTCCATCAACAAAGGAGGTGGCTTACAAAACACTCGTTCGACCTATACTTGAGTATTGCTCATCAGTGTGGGATCCGTACCAGGTCGGGTTGACGGAGGAGATAGAGAAGATCCAAAGAAGAGCGGCGCGTTTCGTCACAGGGTTATTTGGTAATCGTGATAGCGTTACGGAGATGTTTAACAAACTCAAGTGGCAGACTCTGCAAGAGAGGCGCTCTGCATCGCGGTGTAGCTTGCTCGCCAGGTTTCGAGAGGGTGCGTTTCTGGATGAGGTATCGAATATATTGCTTCCCCCTACTTATACCTCCCGAGGAGATCACGAATGTAAAATTAGAGAGATTAGAGCGCGCACAGAGGCTTTCAGACAGTCGTTCTTCCCGCGAACCATACGCGACTGGAACAGGAAAGGGAGGTAATGACAGTGGCACGTAAAGTGCCCTCCGCCACACACCGTTGGGTGGCTTGCGGAGTATAAATGTAGATGTAGAATGTAGATGTAGACATCACGCCGGGTGATATGCCAGTATGGCGATGACGAATACACGCTTCCAATGTGCTTTCACCGCGATGTCGCCAAACACGGATGCGACCATCACGATACTGTAAACAGAACCTGGATTCATCCGAAAAACTGACGTTTTGCCATTAGTGCAGCCAGGTTCGTCGATGAGTACACCATCGAAGGCGCTCCTGTCTGTGATGCAGCGTCAAGGGTAACTGCAGCCGTGGTCTCCGAGCTGATAGTCCATGCTCCTGCAAACGTCGTCGAACTGTTCGTGCAGATGGTTGTTGTCTTGCAAACGTCCCCATCTGTTGACTCAGGGATCGAGACATGGCTGCACGATCCGTTACAGCCATGCGGATAAGATGCCTGTCATCTCGACTGCTAGTGATACGAGGCCGTTGGGATCCAGCACGGCGTTCCGTATTATCCTCCTGAACCCACCGATTCCATATTTTGCTAACAGTCATTGGATCTCGACCAACGCGAGCAGCAATGTCGCGATACGATAAACCGCAATTGCGATAGGCTACAATCCGACCTTTATCAAAGTCGGAAACGTGACGGTAGGCATTTCTCCTCCTTGCACGAGGCATCACAACAACGTTTCGCCAGCCAACGCCGGTCAACTGCTGTTTGTGTATGAGAAATCGGTTGGAAACTCTCCTCATGTCAGCACGTTGTAGGTGTCACCACCGGCGCCAACCTTGGTGAATGCTCTGAAAAGCTAATCATTTGCACATCACAGCATCTTCTTCCTGTGGGTTAAATTTCGCGTCTCTAGCACGTCTCCTTCGTGGTGTAGCAATTTTAATGGCCAGTAGTGTAAAACTCGCACAGAGGCGTATGTGCTATCGTTCTTCTCCTATGGCCTTCGAGGCATAGACAAGTACTGTAGATTTCTACTCCGGAAGCAGCGATACCGCATTTCATTGCCTAGTCGCTAGTCGTCTTACTGTTCAACCAAGCTTTATCCGATGCCGATAGATGGGGTCACTACTCTCTTTGTTCCCAAGACATAAAACTGTCGGTCACTATCAGTGCTGCCACTTCCTGCGGATAACACACGCGAAAGCCGTGGAGTGCAGTGATTGGCGGCCGCTAAAAAGTGTGTCGCAGCGAGACACGTGGACAACGCGTGTTCCGCAGATCACACGCAGCGCCTCTTCGCAGCTGCAAACACCAGCTCATCGCCCGCTATCTGGTGCTCATCGTATTTTTAATCCTGTGCTGCGCGGAGGAACACCTCGTGTACCAGATATCATCTTGTCGGGTTGGGCTCCTACCGAACAGCGGGACATTCTTGTGTACAATATGCATGGTATTTTTGCCGCGTCAGATTAGAATAAAGATGCAAGCTTTCACGATAACCTCCAGTGTCTCGACCAATAACTACTGGCTGAACTCGAATATGACATGTACATTTCAAGGCTGATCATAAACTAGATCCTGCTTTACTCTCAGTTGTGTTTCACTCATACATTCCGTTGTCTTACAAAAGAACCCGTGAGGTGCAGCGGAAATCAATAAATTAAGTATTATATTAGTCAAACCTTTAACTAAGTGTACTTCCTAAAATCAAATATTATAAAGGATGCAGACGCTTCTTTAGCAAAGGTGACATCGTCTCAACAGACGAACGATTATTGATAAATACTATGTATGAACAGTGCAAGTACTTAGTTACTACAGGTGGCAAGGGGGCTATTATTTCTTCAACCTTCTATCCGTCGCGAAATTAAAAGCACAGTGAAAATGCGATGAAGATTTGCGCATATATGTTGCGCAGTATCTCTAGCATGTCCATCTATCACGGCGCATCGCACTTTTCAATTCTGAGCCCACAGTGAGCACGTAAAGATGCCCACATAACGGAACTGCCACGCGTTTTCCTTCTCCAGGACTTCTCGGTCGCATACTGCAGTTGTAAGGAAGAGGCTCCAGCAGCGTTTTCGATAGTGAATGTTTAATCACCCATCATACAGCCCAGGCTTGACATCGCTTGTTTTTCATCTCTTCGCTTACATTAACCATCGGCTATGAGGACCTGTAGACAACTGTTATGAAGTAATGGAAATCACGGGCGGCTGCCTTCTAGGACGAGGGAGTTGGAAAGCTGGTACGACGCTACAACTAATGTCTAAGTTGGGACGGCGATTATGTAGAGAAATAGCTGGAAGATATGGCTAAATGTTCCATATGAAACATTTTTTATTTTCGCTGTGATTTTCATTTCGCGACCGATCGGAGGTTAAAAAAATATCCTTCTTAGTAAAACGTACGAGGGCACCTAAATCTTGATCTAAACCGAAATACATATTTACATATCGGTTACAATCTCTGCAGATTCTTGGAAATGGATTGACATGATCACAAGTATAATTAATGCACTTCCAAGCGTCGTTACGTCAAAAGCAAAATAGAGCGAGGGAAAAACGACTATCTGTATGTCTCTGTATGAGCCCTAATTTCTCTTACTTATCTTACTGGTCCTTTGCCGGCAGTACAATTGTGCTGCAGTCAGCTTCAAACGCCGGTTCCACAAAATTTATCAATAGTGTTCCACGAAATGAACGTCTTCTACCCTCCAGGGATTCTAAATTGAGTTCACTAAGCATCTCCGTAATATCTATTCGGATCTACCAGTAACAAATCTAGCAGCCCGCCTCCAATTTGCTTCAATGTCTTCATTTAATCAGACCTGACGGTGATCTCAAATCCTCGATCAGTGCCCAAGAACTGGTCGCATTAGTGTTCAATGTGCGGTTTCCTGTACAGACGAGCAACACTTCCCCAAACATCTCTCCATAAACCTAAGTCGACCACTCGCCTTCCCAAATACTTACGTGCTTACATTTTCCTCCAATAGAGCATTCCGTATCGAATTTGCAGGAAAAGTATTGCTCCTGTAGTTGGTACAAGTAGTCTGCTCTGCCGGCCAGTGTGGCCGAGCGGTTCTAGGCGCTTCAGTCTGGAACCGCGCGACCGCTAGGTCGCAGGTTCGAATCCTGCCTCGGGAATGGATGTGTGTGACGTCCTTAGGTTAGTTAGGTTTAAGTAGTTCTAAGTTCTAGGGGACTGATGACCACAGAAGTTAAGTCCCATAGTGCTCAGAGCCATTTAAACCATTTTTTAGTCTGCTCTGACGACACAGATACATATCAACGCGACAGATAATGGCTTTCCAGCATAGTGTTGTAGATGCTTGTCAGTTTCCTGTAAAAAGTAAGCAAAGTTGTCATCAACCCGAAGATGCCTTTAACACCTCTCGGCATGACCCAATTACAGGTGGTATGCCATTGCCTTCCTTCGACCTTTTAACTGACTTTCTCAGAGGATTATAGCGGAACCTACACTTTAACATAGCTCCCGAACCGCGATGCAACTCGACATTTCTCACATTAACAAATATATTCATAAAAATCCTATAACTGACAGACTAAAGAACGCGACACCTCTGCATCCGTAGTCTAACACTTTGCCACTGGAACACAGAGTCTAGTTACAAAGTAGGGCAAATATTTCTGCGGCACAAAATTTGATCGCTTGCGCAAAGAGCCAGGACAGATTTCGGGGAACCGTTCTGACATTAATCTCAGTGACAAACATCAGAAGGAAGTTACGGTGAAACTCTTCACTAAAGGGCTAAATTTCGTGCCCACTCCAAAACTGCTACCAACAGCAGAGAACACCAGCTCCGTGGAGCATGTTGCAGCTTCTCTCTCGCCGGAAGCAGCAGCAGAGTTTCGCCGTGTAAATTGTAGAGTAGCTACCAAGGTGCCAATGCTAACATGCGAGACCTCCAAGGAAAAACTGTTACCAATGAGAAATCTACGAGAGGACAAGGAAACGGTAGTTCTGCCACGTGAATGGGGCAATGCTACGGTCCTAATATCACAGAAGGACTACAATTAGAAGAGTATCGAAAAATGGTTCAAATGGCTCTGAACACTTTGGGACTTAAATTCGGAGGTCATCAGTCCCCTAGAACTTAGAGCTTAGAACTACTTAAACCTAACTAACATAAGGACATCACACACATCCATGCCCGAGGCTGGATTCGAACCTGCGACCGTAGCGGTCGCGGGGTTCCAGACTGAAGAGCCTGGAACGGCTCGGCCTCTCCGGCCGGCGGAAGAGTATCGATCTTTTGAATGATGTTGCCAACGGACAGATACATGTCGTTCCCACGAATAAAACCACGAGGAAAACGATGGCTTTTCTCAAGTTAGGCTTGACATATAACATCATCAAAAATCGCAGAACACGAGCAGCGGCCCCATGATGACTATATGGCCTTCCCAAGATACACATGGAAGGAATTTCTTTAACACACGTAGTAAAACTGGCACATCTGCATACCAGCTGGAAAGATTCCTGTAATGCATTCTCGGTGAATGTGAGGTTAAGTGCGAGCACGAAATACGTTGACTTTATACATCATTTCAGTCAAGTGCCGGTCCGGGATATGGATATTATGATTAGTTTAGATGTAGTGTCCCTTTTTACGAGAGTCCAATTACCTGCTTCCTCGGAATTAACCGTGGAACAGTTCAACGATTGTTTCACACAGCTTTTTAGGCAATAGTTGACTTCAAATTGTTTCCACTTCGACGGAAAGTATTTTGGCCATACCAGCGCGTGGCGATTGGTAGTCTGTTATCGCCTGTCATGGCGAAACTACTGATGGAACGCACTGAAGCAAAGGCACTTCTAACTGCCAAGCTGGAACCAACGTGTTCCTATCGGTACATCGACGACACGTTTCTGTTGCGGCCGTACGGAGCAGAAAAACTTCATGGGCTCCTGGTACATTTACACTCTATCCGTAGTAACTTAAAATTCACGGTGGGGCTTGAAAAAGAGGGCCAGATACCTTTTCGCGATGTGTTAGTTGAGAGAAGAACGAACGGATTCCTGGGTCTCAGTATGTGCACACTGACCTCTTATCTCCACGCTTCGAGCCAGTATTCGTCACGAAGAAATTTGTGCTAAAGACTCTAGTCCATAGAGCTCGAACGCTTTCAGACAAGGAAAGCGTCGCCGAAGTGTTGCAACACATAAAAATAGTTTTCATCAGGAATGGTTACTCAGATCGTCAATTTTAATAGGCTTTGCACTCAAAGCAAAGATCACTTGAGCAAGAGAGTGAGACTGAAACAGAGCAAGAGCAGCCAAAAATCGCTTATTACCCTACGCTGGCCCAACAGTCGACATGATGGGCAGACGTCTACGGAAACATGGCTTCCAGTGTACTTCACTCCCTTCAGCTAAGATATAAGCCTTCTGTGTAAAGACGATCTAGAGTTCCGGAAGCCTGGTGTGTGTTGTATCCCATGCAAATGTGGCACGTCTTACGTGGGGACAACTGTCAGAGCAGTGCAGGAGAGACGCAACGGGCATCAGCGGCACAGCCGACTAAAATAACAAGCAAATCAGTAGTTGTCGAATAGTGCCTCGAATATAATCACGAAATTAAATACGATGAGACGAGTATCGTGGTGCAAACCCCGAGTTCGTAGGACAGCGTAATTAAGGAGTCTATCGAAACACAGATGTCAGAAAACTTAATAAAAAGATCGGAGGTTTCAATTTAAAGAAGGCTTGGGGTCAAGACTCATTTCATTAAGACCTCGCAGGTCATTACATCCGATCAGAGATGGGAAACGCTGAGAGAATTCGCGTGTCACAGAATATCAATGAGGGCTCTGAAAAACAAAGAGCATCAGATAACGCAGACCGCGTCGGGAAACGAACTGTACTATAAACTGCGGCGAGAGGCCAGAAATAGTTCACAGACTGGTTTGAGTCCTGGCAGCGAACGCACATAACAGCAAAACTCGCAGCACCTGAAAAAGATCGCTAGATCCGTCGTCGAAATACTGTACATAAAATGTAAACAGCAACTCGGCGGAACACCCGGAAGCACACCGTTACAAATCACGCCGATAAAACATGAGACACCGCGTATTTACATACGTGGTATCTGCCGACTGCAATTTATGTTGCCAGCCAATGACATGGAGAGATGCATTGCAAAAGCGAGAATGTGTCTACATCTACGTACATACTCCCAAAGCCACCGTGTGGTGCATGGCAGGTATACCTTGTACCACTATTGGTCATTTTATTTTCTGCTCTACTCGCAAATAGAGAGAGGGACAAACGACTATCTGTATGTCTCCGTACGAGCCCTAATTTCTCTTACTTATCTTACTGGTCCTTTGGCGGCAGTACAATTGTGCTGCAGTCAGCTTCAAACGCCGGTTCCACAAAATTTATCAATAGTGTTCCACGAAATGAACGTCTTCTACCCTCCAGGGATTCTCAATTGAGTTCACTAAGCATCTCCGTAATATCTATTCGGATCTACCAGTAACAAATCTAGCAGCCCGCCTCCAATTTGCTTCAATGTCTTCATTTAATCAGACCTGACGGTGATCTCAAATCCTCGATCAGTGCCCAAGAACTGGTCGCATTAGTGTTCAATGTGCGGTTTCCTGTACAGACGAGCAACACTCCCCCAAACATCTCTCCATAAACCTAAGTCGACCATTCGCCTTCCCAAATACTTACGTGCTTACATTTTCCTCCAATAGAGCATTCCGTATCGAATTTGCAGGAAAAGTATATGCTCCTGTAATTGGTACAAGTAGTCTGCTCTGACGACACAGATACATATCAAGGCGACAGATAATGGCTTTCTAGCATAGTGTTGTAGATGCTTGTCAGTTTCCTGTAAAAAGTAAGCAAAGTTGTCATCAACCCGAAGATGTCTTTAACACCACTCGGCATGACCCAATTATAGGTGGTATGCCATTGCCTTCCTTCGACCTTTTAACTGACTTTCTCAGAGGATTATAGTGGAACCTACACTTTAACATAGCTCCCGAACCGCGATGCAACTCGACATTTGCCACATTAACAAATATATTCATAAAAATCCTATAACTGACAGACTAAAGAACGCGACACCTCTGCATCCGTAATCTAACACTTTGCCACTGGAACACAGAGTCTAGTTACAAAGTAGGGCAAGTATTTCTGCAGCACTAAATTTTCTATTACTACGAGTATTTGGATGAACGAAAACAGCGTAGGGCCGTCGCTATTTTTTTGGGAGTTTGTAACCTCCCCCTCACTTATCGACCTTAAAGACAGTGAAAAATTAAATCGCGTGTACCTAATGGAAATTTGGGAAAAGCAATCGTCACCGAAGTTAATCTGTCGGTAAAGAGGGAGGAAAGGGTTACATCTAAATGAAAGGAAAAATGCTATTGAAAAGGGGTAAAGTTAATAAAGAAAGTAAATGTGCGGCCGTTACGTTAACAATTAACTAGCGGTAATTAGGTATTTGAGATTTGGGGGAAATCACGGTCGCCAGTCCTAAGGACAATTACTATAGTAACTGAAAAAGAAAGGTTATTACACATATAATTAGCACTAGAAGCGTGGCAACCGAAGGTTAACACGTGTAGTGTGAAAACTGAAAGTTTGTCAGAAGTAATAAATTTCGCTACACCCTGACTTAATTTAGCAAAAGAATTAATAAAACCGGAAAATTGTAAGTTAATTTAGTGACTGAAGTTAATAGTGAGCTTTCTTTCTGAAGCACATCGAAATTCAGTAAAATACGGTTAGTCTTGGACTACCTCAACAATCGTTTCAAAAGCTACTTGAATCTACGCAATTTAGAAATAAGAGATTTAACTTTGAACTTGAATTAAATGATTCTGAATAATAGTAAAATTTAGTACGTACTAAGCTGAGCTGCAGTCACAGGTAAGCTAAAATACGGTAACAAAACTCGCACTCTTAATTTGTGCTTGTGTAATCTAAATATTGTGGCCAGCTAATGCTTTAACTGAACTTTGAAATTAAAGCATTGAAATCGAATTTTAGTACTTTAATGCTGGCGTTTGAATTTCAACGACACTCGGGTTCATTCCGGAAAAGGAAGGGACCCTGCTTGGCAATGCAATTGGGACAATGAGCAACAAAGGTTCATGCTAAGTTGCTGTAATTATAGTTACGAAAATGGTACAGTTTGAAAAGCTGAGGTCTGCCATACAGTTCTAAAACTTTACTTGCTTCCAATCTTCCTTGTTGGTTGATTGAAGGTTTGAAGCCGTCGATCGAGGAGGTGGCGACAGTCACTCATTGTCGGCCGTCGCTGTTGCAGAAGCTGGATGTTGGCGCGCCTTCTTCTCGACACGGTCACCAGGCGAAACGGGCTCCTGATGTGCGCCAGCTAATGCTTCCCGTCCGCGACACCATGTCAGAAACTATCATCACAAGTCGAGCGCAATTACATGCTGCCAAACCCCGAAAGCGCGGCAACTCGCGGGAGCTTCACACAACACACCTGCTCCACTCGCTACTCTCGCCAGACTCCCTCTGCTCAGCCCGCGCTCCACGCGGCAGAGTTAACACTACCAAAGATCCTACACACTTTGATTCTTCACACGACCTATCGACGTAATCGTTCGATAGCAGTCTTCCCTAGGCAAGACCCAGCGTAAAAATACAAATAATATTTACGAAACAAACCAATTATACATCGACATAAATGTATAAATATATATATACAAACAGTAAAACAATTACAATATACAAAGAGACAGAAATGTCATATCTTGAGGTAACAAAGCAAGGAAAAAAAATAGTACAATAGATGGAAATAGGAGGCTATGCATTTCCGGCGTTACAAGTTGCTGTTCAAAATGGCAGGTCAGCCAGATTAGTGGACAAGCCAGAAGCAGCCAGTGGAGGGTAACGTTTCGGCGTGCCAGTTGCGGCAACGGCCTGTTCATACTTTGCGAACCGAGTGAGACAGAGCACCACAATCCTGACGGCGCAGCGGCAAGAGATGTGTGGTTTTTTTTTCCCACCATAGACCGGGCGGCATCTACACCGACAAGCCACGGGTATTCTATTCCGTAGATGGCTAGAAGCAGTACCGCGGCACAAAAAATGTGCACTCATCAGTTCTACTCAACATCTACATACGGGGGATAGCCAAAATAATGTGAACACCTGTACTTACTTGGGAATGCTTTATTAATAAGGGGTTGGACCCCCTTTGCTCGTTATACAGCTGCGATTCTTCTTGGAATGCTGGCGTAAATGATTGTATAGTCTCCAGTGGAATGTTATGCTACTCTTCGATCAGAACCTCTTCTCTCCTGTAGTGACGAGGAAGGCGGAAATCTACTCCGGAGCTCCAATACCGCTCCAATACCGCTCACAAGGATTCGATAATGTTCAAGCCCGGGGACTATGCCGACCAAGGAAGACGCTGCAGTTTAGTTGCGTGCTCCTCATACCACGATTGTACAGTCCTGGCTGTGTGAGTGGGTGAATTATCGTCCTGAAAATGACAACATTGTTGGGGAACAACATTTGAATCATGAGATGCACGTGATCACCTAAAACGTTCACATAATCGTTGGCTGTAACACGGCCTTTTTGAGTAATGATAGGACCAGCAGAATATCATGATATGGCTGCTCACACCACTACACTTCCATCACCATGCTTAACTGTTGGAATCAAGCAATCAGGATTGTAGGCTTCTTTTGGCTTTCTCCAGACGCATATCCGGCCCGATGCTGGAAATAGCGAAAACGTTGACTCGTCGGATCATATGACGAGTTTCCACTTATCAGCCGTCATGGATTTATGCTCCTGACACTACGTTTTACGCTTCTTGGCGTTGGTTGTCGTCACTAACGATTTCGGTATGGTTCAAATGGCTCTGAGCACTGTGAGACTTAACTTCTGAGGTCATCAGTCCCCTAGAACTTAGAACTACTTAAACCTAACTAACCTAAGGACATCACACACATCCATGCCCGCGGCAGGATTCGAACCTGCGACCGTATCGGTCGCGCGGTTCCAGACTGTATCGCCTAGAACCGCTTGGCCACTTCGGCCGGCGTTTCGGTATAGCAGCTCGTCCATGAATATTAGCTTTATGGAGTTCTCGGCGTACAATGTTCATAGATACGGGGTCTCGAAGATGGCTATTGAGCTCTGCAGTCATTTTAGCTGCTGTAGTTTTTTGTTGTTTTGACACAATTCGTTTAGCGTACGACAATCTCTGTCATTTAGTTTTGATTTGCGTCCACAATTATGTTTACACGATGATGTCTTTCCATGTTTTGTGTAGGTTATCATTGTTGTGGGTTGGCAGGAGAGGCAACACCGGTTTTGAGAGGAAGCCGAAAGGCTGGCGTGAGGTCTGAAACAGGTCAAGGAAATTAGACTTTAGCAAAAAACGTACGTAGCTGCTGGAATACTTCACTTTAATCCATAATTGGTGAACGTCGCTCTTGACGGTACATGTTTTACAACATCAATAGTAACTGGTAATGGCGCCTTGCTAGGTCGTAGCAAATGACATAGCTGAGGGCTATGCTAACTATCGTCTCGGCAAATGAGAGCGTATTTTGTCAGTGAACCATCGCTAGCAAAGTCGGTTGTACCACTGGGGCGAGTGCTAGGAAGTCTCTCTAGACATGCCGTGTGGCGGCGCTCGGTCTGCAATCACTGATAGTGGCGACACGTGGGTCCGACGTATGCTAACGGACCGCGGCCGATTTAAAGGCTACCACCTAGCAAGTGTGGTGTCTGGCGGTGACACCACAATCATGACTGTTGAAACAGCTGCTGTTGAAACATTCACTAAGTTGGCTGTCTTGGTTACTGATGTTCCAGCTAATCGGGCCCCCACAATCTGCCCTCTTTATTACTCTGTTAGGTCTTTGACTGTAAGTCAACCTCAGTCTCTGAATGCGAATACGAAGTGTGCACTAATGATAAACAACCTGCTGTGATGCCTAGTCCTTACTGAACACGCATAGTCCGGCGCAACACGTGCCTTACCTGCGTTGTTGACCGTCAAACACAATCATCCGATAACTACCACGTTCACATTATTTTGCCTATCCCCTGTACATATTCCGCAAGCCACTATACTGTGCATGGGAGATGATACTGCGCAGCACTACTAGTTATTTTCTTTCCTGTTCCACTCGCAAACAGAGCGAGGAAAAACGACTATCTACATGCCTCTGTACAAGCCCTAATTTCTCTTAGCTTATCTTCGCGGTCCTTACGTGAGCTATATGTTGGCGGCAGTAGAATCGTTCTGCAGTCTGTTTTTAATAGTTCCACAAAAGAAAACATTGTCCGTTGTAGGCTTTATTGTCCTTTATTAAAATAATTAAATAATAAATAATAATAATATAATTAAATAATAATAAAATAAATAATAAAATAATTAAATAACAAAATTATTAAAAAAGCTTATTTCGGTCGTTAGCCATTATTAAACACATTTGCTACGTCATGTATTACATATTGTGATCATTATATTGTTTTATGTCACGTACGTAAAAGCAGAAGTCATATCGACATAGCAAGTTTACTTGATAATAGCTCACGGCCGAAATTAGCAATTAGCAAAGTAAGTGATGAGCTCAACATGTAGTACATGACATAACAAATGTGCTTCACAATGGCTCACGCCCGAAATTAGCTAATAGCACGATTTTCATAAAGCACAATACAGCCTACAACGGACAATGTTTTCTTTTATTAAACACACAGAGGCTGTGGATCCCCATGGACGCAAAATCTTTCTCAATAGTGTTTCCCAAAAAGAACTTCGCCTTACCTCCAAGAATTCACATTTTACTTGGCAAAGCATCCTCGTAATACTAGCCTGTTTTTCGAACCAACCTGTAACAAATCCGGCAGCCCGACTCTGAATTGCTTGGATGTCTTCCTTCAATCCGACCTAGCGCGGATCCCAAACAGTCGAGAAGTACTCAAGAACGGTTCGCACTGGTGTACTATATGCAGTCTACTTTACAGACGAACCACACTTTCCTAAAATTCTCCCGATAAGCCGAAGACGACCATTCGCTTTCCCTACATACTCGTTTAGTTCAATTTCAATTCTAGCAGAGGTATTCGCAGTCCAGCAGCACCTACTATGACGAGAGGACTACGCGCGCTGCCGGACCGATATGGGTCAACAAGCAATCATCGCGAGGGCGGGCCTCCGCCGCCATGGACTGTCTTCAAGCACAGCCGGCCGGAGTGGCCGAGCGGTTCTAGGCGCTACAGTCTGGAACCGCGCGACTGCTACTGTCGCAGGTTCGAATCCTGCGTCGGGCATGGGTGTGTGTGATGTCCTTAGGTTAGTTAGGTTTAAGTAGTTCTAAGTTATAGGGCACTGATGACCACAGCAGTTAAGTCGCTTAGTGCTCAGAGCCATTTTAACCATTTCTTCAGGCACTAAGTCCTGGACTTGAAGCCTTTCTGCTAGTGAGCCATCTCCAGGCTCACTCCAGTAGCAGCCCTAGTCCTGCCCTGGTGTTACCGGGAGGGGGGAGGGGAGGATGGAGGGGGGGGGGCAGATCATGACAGAGGCTGTGCACCTGCTCGCCCTCCTATGCTGTTGCTGGTGTCCTGGCACCGCACGTTTCGCCTGCAGGGGCGAATACCACTCCCGAAGGCTGTCATCCCCTGCAAGAATTCCGGCAGACTTCCACGCCTCGGGCGCCTTCCGCAGGCAGCCACCGCGTCTAACGGAGGCACGCGCCGCTCAGAGGGTTTCTGTGCGTCAGCGTTCCTGGGCTCAGACTTCTTGGCTGACAGCTGGCCATCACAGTCCACCACGAGTCATTAACGCCATGTGTTAAGAAGAGCCGTGGCTGCCTTGTCGCAACATTAGAAATGTGGAAGCACGGATCTTAACAAAACGTTTTGATTTTCTGATACTGTTTGCGTATGTACTGACAATTTTGAAATCAGCAATAAACCAAACTTCGACAGCATTGGAGTGTTGGCGAAGGTCTCCAAACGGTATTGCTTATGTCGTTTTGGACTACACAGTAATTTACAGTCATAGTATACATAACAATCACGCACACTGTCGCACATACAACTAAACTACTAATTATGAATTAAGTAAAGTAATAATTTGTACATGGAATGATGTGCAGTTTTTGATTCTATTAGTTTACTGTAGCGGCAAAACGGTACGTTCTATTCGATTCTGTGCCAAATGTTTTACGACAGCCGGCCGCGGTGGCCGTGCGGTTCTGGCACTGCAGTCCGGAACCACGGGACTGCTAGTTCGCAGGCTCGAATCCTGCCTCGGGCATGGGTGTGTGTGATGTCCTTAGGTTAGTTAGGTTTAAGTAGTTCTAAGTTCTAGGGGACTTATGACCTAAGATGTTGAGTCCCATAGTGCTCAGACCATTTGAACCATTTTTGTTTTACGACAGTGGGTTAGAAAAATAACCAACTAACACACGGATCCATTTTAATGATTTTAATGAACGGTAGTGTTTACATAGATAGCAAAACGATTCTTATTTCCTGGAAACTGCACTCTACAAAGAAAAAGAGCCACTTAGCTGGATTCTTGTCGCCGTGACAGAGTTTTAGTGACAGATAACCTTCATGTCCTTCCTCGTTCGTTTTATAGAAATGTCATATCAATGCTTCCATAGTGACTTTCCTCTTCTTCTGATATTCCGGTATAATGCCATGTTCGAGGTAAATTTCCCTTGTGCGTTCCCTTATCATCACAAAAGCGTGCTGCTGCTTTATTCCGAGCACATTACTCAACAATCAGCTACAACCAGCTACCACACACTGTAACCGTACTCGAATCTATTTCAAAAATAAAGCCTCTGCCTAGTGTGTGCAGCTGCAGTACATTTATGTCTATTTGGTATACATGCTGCATTTGCTTTCACTACATACACATATCAAAAAAAGTTTTGCATCACCTCGTGTCCGAGAGTTCCGGAACCTGTACAGAAAATTGGGATAGAGATCAACATAAACATCATTTTCGCCCTTTTTATTGCTCATGAAAACCACACGTTGCTTGTTGTACCACTATACAGCGAGACCTTTAGCGGTGGTGGTCCAAACTGCTGTACACACCGGTACCTCCAATACCCAGTAGCACGTCATCTTCCATTGATGCATGCCTGTGTTCGTCGTGGCATACCATCCACAAGTTCATCAAGGCACTGCTGGTCCATATTGTCCCACTCCTCAACGGCGATTCGGAGTAGATCATTCAGAGTGGTTGGTGGGTCACGTCGTCCATAAACAGCCCTTTGCAATCTGCCCCAGGCATGTTCGATAGGGTTCATGTCTGGAGAATATGTAGGCCACTCCAGTCGTCCGATGTCGTTATTCTGAAGTAAGTCATTCACAAGATGTGCACGATGGGGGCGCGAATTGTCGTCCATGAAGACGAATGCTTCGCCAATATCCTGTCGATATGGTTGCACTATCAGTCGGAGGATGGCATTCACGTATCGTAGAGCCGTTACGGCGCTTTCCATGACCACCAGCGGCGTACGTCGGCCCCACATAATGCCACCGCAAAACAGCAGGGAACTTCCACCTTGCTGCACTCGCTGGACAGTGTGTCTAAGGCGTTCAGCCTGACTGGGTTGCCTCCAAACACGTCTCCGCGATTGGCTGAAGGCATATGCGACACCCAGCGGTGAAGAGAACGTAAGGCCAAATCTGAGCGGTCCATTCGGCAAGTTGTTGGGCCCACGTGTACCGCGTTGCGTGGCGTCGTCGTTGCAAAGATGTTCTTCGCCATGGAAGTCGGGAGTGAAGTTGCGCATCATGCAGCCTATTGCGCACAGTTTAAGTCGTAACACGGCGTCCTGTGGCTGCAAGAAAAGCATTATTCAACGTGGTGGCGTTGCTGTCAGGGTTCCTGCGAGCCATAATCCTTAGATAGCGGTCATCCACTGGAGTAGTAGTCCTTGGGCGGCCTAAGCGAGGCATCTCATTGACAGTTCCTGTCTCTCTGTATTTCCCCCATGTCCGAACAACATCGCTTTGGTTCACTCCGAGACGCCTGGACACTTCCTTTGTTGAGAGCCCTTTCTGGCACAAAGTAACAATGCGGACGCGATCGAACCGCGGTATTGACCATCTAGGCATGGTTGAACTACAGACAACACGAGCCGTGTACCTGCTTCCTGGTGGAGTGACTGGAACTTATCGGCTGTCGAACACCCTCCGTCTAATACGCGCTCCTCATGCATGGTTGTTTACATCTTTGGGCGGGTTTAGCGACATCTCTGAACAGTCAAAGGGACTGTGTCTGTGATACATTATCCACAGTCACTGTCACTCTTCAAGAGTTCTGGTAACCGGGGTGATGTAAAACTTTTTTTGATGTGTGTATTTATTGGTTTCTACATTATTAATGTTTTGAAAGAATTGATCACGCCAATAACAACATCAGCAGTCGAGAGTTTCTTCATATGGGAAAATGATAACATTTGTGCAAATACACTCCTGGAAATGGAAAAAAGAACACATTGACACCGGTGTGTCAGACCCACCATACTTGCTCCGGACACTGTGAGAGGGCTGTACAAGCAATGATCACACGCACGGCACAGCGGACACACCAGGAACCGCGGTGTTGGCCGTCGAATGACTGCGCAGCATTTGTGCACCGCCGCCGTCAGTGTCAGCCAGTTTGCCGTGGCATACGGAGCTCCATCGCAGTCTTTAACACTGGTAGCTTGCCGCGACAGCGTGGACGTGAACCGTATGTGCAGTTGACGGACTTTGAGCGAGGGCGTATAGTGGGCATGCGGGAGGCCGGGTGGACGTACCGCCGAATTGCTCAACACGTGGGGCGTGAGGTCTCCACAGTACATCGATGTTGTCGCCAGTGGTCGGCGGAAGGTGCACGTGCCCGTCGACCTGGGACCGGACCGCAGCGACGCACGGATGCACGCCAAGACCGTAGGATCCTACGCAGTGCCGTAGGGGACCGCACCGCCACTTCCCAGCAAATTAGGGACACTGTTGCTCCTGGGGTATCGGCGAGGACCATTCGCAACCGTCTCCATGAAGCTGGGATACGTTCCCGCACACCGTTAGGCCGTCTTCCGCTCACGCCCCAACATCGTGCAGCCCGCCTCCAGTGGTGTCGCGACAGTCATGAATGGAGGGACGAATGGAGACGTGTCGTCTTGAGCGATGAGAGTCGCTTCTGCCTTGGTGCCAATGATGGTCGTATGCGTGTTTGGCGCCGTGCAGGTGAGCGCCACAATCAGGACTGCATACGACCGAGGCACACAGGGCCAACACCCGGCATCATGGTGTGGGGAGCGATCTCCTACACTGGCCGTACACCACTGGTGATCGTCGAGGGGACACTGAATAGTGCACGGTACATCCAATCCGTCATCGAACCCATCGTTCTACCATTCCTAGACCGGCAAGGGAACTTGCTGTTCCAACAGGACAATGCACGTCCGCATGTATCCCGTGCCACCCAACGTGCTCTAGAAGGTGTAGGTCAACTACCCTGGCCAGCAAGATCTCCGGATCTGTCCCTCATTGAGCATGTTTGGGACTGGATGAAGCGTCGTCTCACGCGGTCTGCACGTCCAGCACGAACGCTGGTCCAACTGAGGCGCCAGGTGAAAATGGCATGGCAAGCCGTTCCACAGGACTACATCCAGCATCTCTACGATCGTCTCCATGGGAGAATAGCAGCCTGCATTGCTGCGAAAGGTGGATATACACTGTACTAGTGCCGACATTGTGCATGCTCTGTTGCCTGTGTCTATGTGCCTGTGGTTCTGTCAGTGTGATCATGTGATGTATCTGACCCCAGGAATGTGTCAATAAAGTTTCCCCTTCCTGGGACAATGAATTCACGGTGTTCTTATTTCAATTTCCAGGAGTGTAGTCTTTACGCTTCTAACAGATGGCTTTAATTGTTCCATTCCCAAAATATTGGCACCTACTTTCAAATATCTCAAAATCCGCTATGGCTGGAAATTTACAAATATGGAAATAAAATTTATGCCGATTCTTGACGTTCTACAAGCAAGTGTATTTAAGTTTGTGTCACTGTCTTTACTTAACTGTGTCATTACAAGCCGCCAACGGCCTGCCCCCTCGCCACGACCCACCGCCGCAACCCAACCCCCCACAGAAGTGGCTCTTCACCCATGGTCGCTTCAACAGAGATCGTGAAACTCTTAATTTATACGAGGGAAGGAATTATTCTGGTTCAGAAGATATCTTCTAATAAAGAAACAATCCCAAGCTAGTTCCTGCTTCAGGCACTTCCGTAACATCAATAATCTGAAACGGGTAAATTATCCATAACAAGCATAGAAAGAACCAAACATTTTTGTCTTACTGTAACATGGTGGACGACGCTGAAGACAGCGGCACGCTTCAGTTATCTACACAGAAATCAGAGCTCTGCATTCTGCTTGTACGGAGATGACTGCTGCGCAGCTAGTGGTGCTCCAACGCCCATTTGAGTGTAAATATCTCGGCGAGTTTCTCTGTGGGTTGTTCGTCCACTGGCGCAAAGGCGACAACTCTACTGCTACGCCACTTTTTGGCTACAGTTGGATGAGAGTCCCATTGCATGTTTTCGTCCACTGAGAGAGCCCTTTTGCGACTGATGATCGACTCAAAAGTGCTAGTTTTTTGTCAGTTTCCTCCACAGTAGCAAGCCACACAGTTCGTACGTTCTCGCTGCGTATTGCTGTTTGTGAAAGAATCAAATGAATGGGATTTTGGATTTATCTTTTCGTTCGCGACAGTGGGGCACTTCCAGCTATCATATTAGTGCGAGAACTTGAAAACGACGAAGTAAAGGTCTAGCGGATATATGGTCGAAAAAGCTATTCGAGAAGCTGGCTGAAAATCTTCGTAATCATTACAGAAAAGAACACAAACTGAAGGAAAAGTATCTGTGTTATAATGTATAAAAGAATAGTGCACTGTAATTTATTACACTTGCACTCACATTAATGCTCCAATGCCGTGGCCAGCTCGCTAGGTTTCACCAAGACACGAACAGCTCGATCGACGTAGTCCCACTGATTCTCGATTGGGTTCAAATCCCTGGAGTTTGGTGGCCAGGTGAGTACATAAACTCATCCTCGCGCTGTTAGAACCATGCGCGTACAGTGAAAGCTATGTGACAGGTTGCGTTGTCCTACTGGTAAATGCCATCGTGCTGAGGAGAAACGAACTTCCTGCGGGAGTGGACTCGGTCCCCAAAGATATATGGCTACTTGTGTTGACCCAATGTATCTTCCCGTATGACGAGAACACCCAGGGAATGCCACGAAAACATTCACCGGATCATATTGCATACAGAGTGTTTGCCTTCAGACGTTTCACGCTGCACACTCCAACGGTCATATGTCCTATGGAGCACAAAATGTGATTTATCTGAAAAGGCCATCTTTCGCCAGTCAGTGGACATCCAGTTGCGTTAGTTCCGTGCAATTCCCAGCCTTGTTCACCGACTTCCAGCAGTCAGCATGGGTGCATGAACCAGGCGCCTGCTGAGGAGGCCCATACGCAGTGACATTCGTTGAGGAGACACTGCTGGTGGCTCCTTGGTTCATCTGGGCGGTCAGCTGTCCAACAGTTGCACGCCAATTCGCCCGCACACAACTCCGCCGCCGTCGCTCAGCCCTGTTATCTATGGTCCACCACAGTTACCTCGGCAACGGATTTGGAAAGCGCCAGTTTGCTTGGTTTAGGTGGTGTTCACATTAATGTGACTGTACCGTGTATGAAATAAATCCATCTCTATATATGAAAGGCAATGGCCCGACTGCCTGACTCTGCCACTGTCTCATCATCGTCCAGCCCAAACCACTAAGAATTGAAACTTGAAATTTTACCCCTGTAGGCGTTCTTTAAGAAGAGATTTTTCGAAATTTCACCCCTAAGGGGATGAAACAAGGGTGAAAGGTTTTTGAAAAATATTGTTATTAACGCAATTTTGAAGCTGGACCTATGAAAATTGGTATTTGGTTTCTCAGTCTGAAATAAAGAAATACGTGTTTCAGCGTTTTTGCACGTTTAACCCCTATGTGGATGAAATAGTACGTTAATTTTTTTAAAAAATAAATCGTTACTAAAGGACTTACTAAAGTATATTAAAAGTTACCTATATGAAAAACGATCTTTGAATTCTCAGTTACAGTTTAAAAAATGCGTGATCCAGTGTTTTTGGTAATTCAGCCCCTAATGGGGTGAAATATGGGATGACGGATTTTATGAAAATATTACATTATAAAAGTAGTTTTAGCGCTAAATTTGAATTTGGTTTCTCGGTTAGAAAGAAAAAAATACGTGTTTCAAGGTTTTTGGAAATTCGATCCCTCTGGCGGTAGAATAGGGGATGAATTTTTTTTGTAAATATTTCATCATACTAACATTTTTGAAGCTAAATCCATAAAACTGTGTATTTGGCTTCTTTGTTAGAAATAAAACAACACGCATTTCACTGTTTTGAAAAATCAACTCCTAATGGGCTGAAACAGCGGGTGAAATATTTTATAAAAATGATTCATTGTGGAAGTATTTTTAAGTCTAAACCTTTGAAAGTGGGTTTTTGGCTTCTCGGTTGGGAATGAAAGACGTATTTGACTAAATTTGGAAAGTCAATCCCGTAGGGAGTGAAATAGGGTATCAAAATTTTTAAGTAAATATTTCGTTAACGCTGCACTAAAAAGTGGTATTTCACTACTCTGTCAGATATATAGAAATTTGTGTTAGGAAATAAAGTTTCTATGGCAATATCTCCAAAAGAACCCAAAAGGCATGATTTACAAAGCCTCGGACTCCTGCTACCAGCTTCGCTTTTTGGTCAGAAGTATTCGGAATTAGCCATACTTCTATGGGCTTAATTAGTGTGGAAAGTATAGAAAGTGTTGTAGCTTGTTAACAACATAAAAATTCGATAAAGTAGAATAAACACAAAGTGGAAGTGATTTTTCGCAGCACTCCTGGGTTCCATTAAAGATGATCTGGTGCTTCGTAAGTCTGGGGTTTATAAGATCCCCTGTGAGTGCGGCCGTTCCTACATCGGACAGACGACATGTACAGTCCACGAGAGATGCACAGGGCACCGCAGGTGCACCCGGCTCTTACAACCTAATAAACCTGCGGTGGTGGAGCAATCTATGGTGTACGATAAGGTCGAAATTTTAGCTTGGACTTCATCTTTCTGGGACACAGTAGTGAAAGAAGCAATTGAAATTCGGTTGCCGACGAATTTAATTAATAGAGATAGTTGCTTCAGCTTGGGTAAATCATAGAATCCGGCAATTTCTGTAATTAAATCACAAAGATGTCACAGGTGCGCAGCTCGCAGTGATACGTCGATATCACCGTGTGGATCGACTGCGCAGCCATAGATATAATTCCATGCATATATCATACCTCGTTGTTGCCGAACAATGTCTCTGTCGCCTTGGGTATGTGTGGCCGCATGCGCAGTGGTGCGGTCCGCGGGTTTAAAAGAACGGAGCAAGTGCTGGAGAGTCAGTCACCTGGGCTCACTCTGACGATGGCTGGACGGTATTCAGCCGAAATATTAGAAGTAGAAGCTGAATTTATGCAGCTGCATGCCAGAAATTTTATGGAATAATCTTTGCGCCGCGAAAATATGAAGATGCACAAGAAGAAACAAATCTGTTCAGGCCATACTGTCTGCCCAAGCGAAGCAGCGGGTGCTAATTAGTATACTTATAAATTTAAACCATTACCTACGATAAAACTTTATAAAATTTCAACATTTTTTTAAATGTAAATAAACGAATAACGACGCGAGTTCTCAGAACCAAACATCTGTGCTTCCAGCATCACATTGCCACCAGTTAACTGATGGATGATGGTAATCCAGGGAGGTATATGCTTTGTGGTTAAACGTTCATGCATGAGATGATGCATACGAAGTGATTTGTGAGTATAGTGATGATGGAGGGAGGACGAGGTCCCATACTCCGAGGAGCGTAGGGAACGATGCGGGAGACCCGCACCGCCGACTGGGCAAGGTCGTAGCGGAGGTGATTTGCCATTGCCTTCCTCCCACCGTAATGGGGATGAATGATGATGAAGTGTTGTGTACATAGTTCCGCGTAGTCAGCGCGTACAGAACTTTCCCACTAGAGCGCGCCCCGCTAAGCACAATAGCGCAGGCGCAGCGCTCGTCCGTCTCCGCACTACGAGATGGCCCTGCCATAGAGACGGACCAAATTCTGCTTCCGCCGATCAGCGTATTAATATGTAACGCAGCCAATGAGATTGCTGCTAACGTAGAACCTTTTCTCCTCGCGGATCACACTCGCGCAGTGATACATGAACGCGCGAGGTATTATAACGAGTGTACAGACCTCCGATTAGTCAGTCTGCATTTGTCTGTACCAGTCTGCATTTGTCTGCACCAGTCTGTACCAGTCTGCATTAGTCTGTACCAGTCTGTACGAGTTCTACATTTGTCTGTACCAGTCTATAGTCAAGTTTCAGCCTGCGCCTAATAAGATTACCATATTCCTGTACATAGCCATGAAGATAAACATATAGACACTTTTGTCAAGTATCAGAGATATATGTGAGAATAAGATTAACGTACCAATACCAAAGGAACTTCAGATTGTCAATTGTAAATAGCATCCAGAACCAAGTTAAGTAATTTTTATGCTTGTTATTATTTTAATAAATGTGTATGAAAATTAATTAAGTTCTGTTTAAAGTTGGTCACCGTCAATCTGCTACTCTAAGCGTGCAAGTGGAATTTCTATCGTCTGACCCAACGGCAGAAGATAAACACGCCACGATAAGACCACGAGACATATTGCTGACACTCACCTACTTCGTTAGAGCGACAGGTCAAATAATCTGATGGTGTGTGTACTGAAGCTCTTAAAGTACGCACACCACATGAAGACAACTCAATGACACCCAGTCATCTCGAGGCAGGGAAAATCCCTGACCCCGCCGGGGATCGAACCCGGGACTCCGTGCGCGGGAAGCGAGAACGCTACCGTAAGATCACGAGCTACGGACATAGTGATGATGATTGTGATGATTTGGAAGAGCCTAGAATACCACCAATCAACGGGCGGAATTGTTTGTCAGTTATGCTTTCCACCTCTGGCAGTACACTCCGTGAAAAATGTTTTCTCGAAGCGTCTTCAGTGACAATACTCTGCTGACTATAGAAGTCGATAAAAGCTATGTCGGCTGCAAATGTATTTGCGACTGGGCTTTTACCTCTTTCACAGTGTGTTTGGTCTTCATTTCCAGTAGTACATGGGAAGGCTGAGATTTAATGTTGGGTTGCGATGGCTAGGGTAGAGTTGTGTTTTCTGTTGAACCATATTCGTTTGGTAACCCTTTACCACGGAGTGCATAAACGCGGAGACGCCGATGCCTCTCCATTGCTTCAGCCAACTTAGGGCAGACCACTTGGTCTCAGTCAAACATTGCTAACAATGAAACAACACACAACGCGAGGACAGTGCCGCCAGACTCGCGATGCAACTGCCACAGCAGTTACATCAGTGCTGACTGCTTGCAGAGCTGTACAAATTCGCCTTCCAGCCTGCCCGCCTCTACATCCGCTGCAGTCACTAAAGCAAGTCAAGCTGGCGCGACGGAGACACAAGAGTGCATGTTTACTGAAGCACAGTGTTTAAAGCAGGTCAAGTTCTCGATTCCGCAAGCTTGACGTGTTTCACGGGACCCCTTCAGCCTGCAGCACCAGACAACAGATTGCACTGTGAATTCAACATGACTACAGAATAACCAAGTATGCACTTGAGTAGGTAGTTTCACTGCAGCTCAGATAACTTAAGGTTTGGAGCAGCAAAATGAAAAAACCAAACTTAAAGGTGACTGAAGGGAAATTAAGAAATTGGGAATATATGCCATTCACGAAACAGAGCCCAATTCCAAAATGGGAAACGTTTTCGCGTGTTTATGAAGCAGTTTCAAATAAATCGGTATGTGTCTCGGAGTAAATTGTGTAAGGATTTACTGAACACTCATTCGGGAACCTCGAATATATTACGACACGTTCGTAAATTTGACCAGCAGTTTCCTCAGTCCATAACTTTTTTTTAAAGAAGACGAAGACGTAGTGGCTGACATGTGTGCTGAAATGTGTGCTAAGGACTTGAGGCCGTTTAGCAATATATAGACTATCTAAATTTAGGGCAAACAATGACTCAAATATGAAAAATATGTGGCTCAGTGGATATTAAAACCACATTCTGGTGGTTGGGTTGGGTTGTGTGGGGGAGGAGACCAGACGGCGAGGTCATCGGTCTCATCGGATTAGGGAAGGATGGGGAAGGATGGGGAAGGATGTCGGCCGTGCCCTTTCAAAGGAACCATCCCGGCATTTGCCTGAAGCGATTTAGGGAAATCACGGAAAACCTAAATCGGGATGGCTGAACGCGGGATTGAACCGTCGTCCTCCCGAATGCGAGTCCAGTGCACATTCTGGTGGTCTGGTGGTATGCGACGTCATGCGAAGAAAGCTTAGTATGAAAGAAAAGCTTCTTCTTTCAGGCATGTACTTTTTAGGTCAACGTAATACGAAAAACGAACCTCGCGTTTGCAAATGCGTATGTGGAATATAGAATGAATTATCTCGTCCACTTGGAATGAATTCGGCGAACCCGGATCACAGATCCTGGAAAAAAGTAATTAAAATTATTACAATTGGGTTCACATTTGGCTGAAACACACTGAGGTTACAGAAACTAGACTCCCACAATCTTACTTTGTATTGTATTGTATGTTAACCGGTGGCCTAGAAACGACGGACAAGTTCCGTTCCCGCCGCAGCCGCAGTGGCCCACAACCCCACGACGACTACCGCAGCCCACTTCACCCCTCCGCCGCCCCACACCGAACCCAGGGTTATTGTGCGGTTCGGCCCCCGGTGGACCCCCCCAGGGAACGTCTCACACCAGACGAGTGTAGCCCCTATGTTTGCGTGGAAGAGTAATGGTAGTGTACGCTTACGTGGAGAACTTGTTTGGGCAACAATCGCCGACATAGTGTACCTGAGGGGGAAGAAGGGGAACCAGCCCGCATTCGCCGTGGCAGCTGGAAAACCGCCTAAAAACCATCCACCGGACCTCGACACAAGTCCACCGGGCGGATTCGTGCCGTGGACCAGGCGCTCCTTCCCGCCCGGAAAGCCGTGCGTTAGACCGCACGGCCAACCGGGCGGGCTAATCTTACTTTAGTAGGAGTTGCAGTACAATGGACGTCATCAGGTTCATGAGTGCTAAGGATTCCGACTTTCAGATTTGATTTTGCTTACTATAAAAAAATGTATTAGAGATGATATGATGGTGGTTCGAAATGAGAATTGTCAGCACTGGTAGGAAGAGGGTGAAGTTGTAGAGAAAAACTGTTCATGTCGAAGTAACTAAATAAGCTCGAAATATGCCGAAAATGGAAAAAAACGATAAATACAATTCACAATGTTCTGGGCTACAATGACCAAAATAGAATATATGTAGTATATTGGGCCTCGTGTAGCGATACCCAGGTAAAAAGCTTCCGAACGCTACTCATAACACTACAGTGAAAGCCTACAAAACAAACTGCTACGTAGCGTAGCACGGCGGGATGATGGGCAGGCAAGAAAGACTCCTTAAGTCTGCTTGGCTGGGAGTAAGGCAGCCTGTCCGTTCGGCTGATGACGTGCGGCGGCTTGCCTGCCTGGCTAAAAAGGCAAGCACTGGCTGGTTAAAAGCGGAATGTATGCACCTTTGATAGCTTGGGAGTCGCACGCAGGTTGCGCTGCAAGTGCTTTGCAGTTGCGGAAGTGGGCGAGGAGCAACGCAGTACAGTGCGTCAGACTCAAGTGACTGGTGCCCGCAGCTCACGCAACATAGCGTGGCCGTTGCGTTGCGCCAGTCTCAACGTCGAACCTCCCAGATTATAGTCGCGGCCGCACTTAAAGTTGTTGTTGCACATTCTGGTCTCTACAGCATCTTCGATCGCATAATCCCAGTAGAATGACGTACTAGAAAAGATTTTCGTACTCTCAAACATATCTGGTTTGAGTCTGTGTCCAGCAACCACTGATTTGTCAAAATTACGATGTTTTTATGTATCGAAGGTGTTCTGTATAAGTTCAGAAATTTTACGAGTTGATTGACCATTGTGTTTACTACTCCACGGACAAGGAATGTTGTAAATTCCAATGATCTTGAGACTAAGATGTCATTAACCTAGCGCAGCTCTTCCCTGGCGCCTTGAAAATTGTTCTTATGCCTAGTCTTTTCGGGATCCTAGACACATTTTTAAAATTTTTTTGAGTAATCAGTAAAGGATGTTTTGCATGGTCATACTTGGAGTCTACGCATTAACTAATTCTACTACTTAGACAATCGAAAATTTAAAAACAAATTAATAACATCTCCATCTAAACAGTAGACTACAATCACGTTATTTGAGCTACAGTTTTAATCTAAAAATACTTTTGTCAAACAATCAAAATAGAAATCTCTATTTTATAATTTATCGGCATATATTTTTCCTCTTGTTGATAGTAGGCTGCTGTCTGTAGACTACTTTTCTCCAAATACACTCCTGGAAATTGAAATAAGAACACCGTGAACTCATTGTCCCAGGAAGGGGAAACTTTATTGACACATTCCTGGGGTCAGATACATCACATGATCACACTGACAGAACCACAGGCACATAGACACAGGCAACAGAGCATGCACAATGTCGGTACTAGTACAGTGTATATCCACCTTTCGCAGCAATGCAGGCTACTATTCTCCCATGGAGACGATCATAGAGATGCTGGATGTAGTCCTGTGGAACGGCTTGCCATGCCATTTCCACCTGGCGCCTCAGTTGGACCAGCGTTCGTGCTGGACATGCAGACCGCGTGAGACGACGCTTCATCCAGTCCCAAACATGCTCAATGGGGGACAGATCCGGAGATCTTGCTGGCCAGGGTAGATGGCTTACACCTTCTAGAGCACGTTGGGTGGCACGGGATACATGCGGACGTGCATTGTCCTGTTGGAACAGCAAGTTCCCTTGCCGGTCTAGGAATGTAGAACGATGGGTTCGATGACGGTTTGGATGTACCGTGCACTATTCAGTGTCCCCTCGACGATCACCAGTGGTGTACGGCCAGTGTAGGAGATCGCTCCCCACACCATGATGCCGGGTGTTGGCCCTGTGTGCCTCGGTCGTATGCAGTCCTGATTGTGGCGCTCACCTGCACGGCGCCAAACACGCATACGACCATCATTGGCACGGTGGCACGGTGGCACGGTGTGCGGGACCGTAGCCCAGCTTCATGGAGACGGTTGCGAATGGTCCTCGCCGATACCCCAGGAGCAACAGTGTCCCTAATTTGCTGGGAAGTGGGAAGTGGCGGTGCGGTCCCCTACGGCACTGCGTAGGATCCTACGGTCTTGGCGTGCATCCGTGCGTCGCTGCGGTCCGGTCCCAGGTCGACGGGCACGTGCACCTTCCGCCGACCACTGGCGACAACATCGATGTACTGTGGAGACCTCACGCCCCACGTGTTGAGCAATTCGGCGGTACGTCCACCCGGCCTCCCGCATGCCCACTATACGCCCTCGCTCAAAGTCCGTCAACTGCACATACGGTTCACGTCCACGCTGTCGCGGCATGCTACCAGTGTTAAAGACTGCGATGGAGCTCCGTATGCCACGGAAAACTGGCTGACACTGACGGCGGCGGTGCAAAAATGCTGCGCAGCTAGCGCCATTCGACGGCCAACACCGCGGTTCCTGGTGTGTCCGCTGTGCCGTGCGTGTGATCATTGCTTGTACAGCCCTCTCGCAGTGTCCGGAGCAAGTATGGTGGGTCTGACACACCGGTGTCAATGTGTTCTTTTTTCCATTTCCAGGAGTGTAGTTCTGAAACAAGCCAATAAATTTCAGGTCTTTGGCTCAAATAGTTTTTTTCTTTTGCATCAAATAAACATGTCAGAAAATATAACTACCTGGAAATTAAATTCTAATATTGCTACGAAGAATTTCACGACGGAGTCCCTGCATAAAACTTCTCGGTTCACTAGCCGCGTCAAATTCAGATAAAATTCCAAGCTTTCGATGATACCCTCTACCACGGACTAAAACTAACTTCGTGAGATGACAAGGCTCCCTCTTCTATACCCAAAGGACGGCATCCGATTGGCTGGATTACTTCTCGATGACACGTACAGAGGTGGATGAACTGGATATCAGACCAGTCATCAACGACTTCACATCCAGTAATCCGGTCAGACGGTCGACATTTGCACATTTCTAAAGACACTCTTGCCCTAAAAATGGCATTTAGAGCAATATTAAAAGTCTTTATACAGTAGATAATTTAATACATACATTATGTTAAATTTTCGGTTTCAAAATATTAGTACTAGTTTAGTGCTGTATTACTATATTACTATAGTACTGTATTCTTTATTTTCAAATACTTAAATATTTTTAGGGTGTAAGACCCAATTAAAACCCACTATTTACATACATTATGACTGAAAGTATTAGGCATACTGCATTAACCTTATTAACTTTGAGATATTGTTTTTATTTAATGAACCCTGAGCCTTATTCAAAGTAAGCTTAAACTAGCTATTTCACTTATTAATCGAAGTGCTGTTACTGTGCGACAGCAATATTTCTTGTTTTATTCTTTTAATGATAGTTTAGGATTTATTTAAATATAATTTCAGTCTTTTCAGAGCTAAAGAAGGTTGTATACATGGAAGAATCCTGGAGATACTAAAAGGTATCAGATAGATTATATAATGGCAAGACAGAGATTTAGGAATCAGGTTTTAAATTGTAGGACATTTCCAGGGGCAGATGTGGACTCTGACCACAATCTGTTGGTTATGACCTTTAGATTAAAATTGAAGACATTGCAAAATGGTGGGAATTTAAGGAGATGAGACTTGGATAAACTGACTAAGCCAGAGGTTGTACAGAGTTTCAGGGAGAGCACAAGGGAACAATTGACAGGAATGGGGGAAAGAAATACAGTAGAAGACGAATGGGTAGCTCTGAGGGATGAAGTAGTGAAGGCAGCAGAGGATCAAGTACGTAAAAAGACGAGGGCTAGTAGAAATCCTTGGGTAACAGAAGAAATATTGAATTTAATTGCTGAAAGGAGAAAATATAAAAATGCAGTAAATGAAGCAGGCAAAAAGGAATACAAACGTCTCAAAAATGAGATCGACAGGATGTGCAAAATGGCTAAGCAGGCATGGCTAGAGGACAAATGTAAGGATGTAGAGGCTTATCTCACTAGGGGTAAGATAGATACAGCCTACAGGAAAATTAAAGAGACCTTTGGAGAAAAGAGAACCACTTGTATGAATATCAAGAGCTCAGATGGAAACCCAGTTCTAAGCAAAGAAGGGAAAGCTGAAAGGTGGAATGAGTATATAGAAGGTCTATACAAGGGCGATGTACTTGAGGACAATATTATGGAAATGGAAGAGGATGTAGATGAAGATAAAATGGGAGATATGATACTGCGTGAAGAGTTTGACAGAGCACTGAAACACCTGGGTCGAAACAAGGCCCCGGGAGTAGACAACATTCCATTAGAACTACTGACAGCCTTGGGAGAGCCAGTCCTGACAAAACTCTACCATCTGGTGAGCAAGATTTATGAGACAGGCGAAATACCCTCAGACTTCAAGAAGAATATAATAATTACAATCCCAAAGAAAGCAGGTGTTGACAGATGTGAAAATTACCGAACTATCAGTTTAATAAGTCACAGCTGGAAAATATTAACGCGAATTCTTTAGAGACGAATGGAAAAACTGGTAGAAGCCGACCTCGGGGAAGATCAGTTTGGATTCCGTAGAAATGTTGGAACACGTGAGGCAATACTGACCCTACGACTTATCTTAGAAGAAAGATTAAGGAAAGGCAAACCTACGTTTCTAGCATTTATTAGACTTAGAGAAAGCTAATGACAATGTTGACTGGAATACCCTCTTTCAAATTCTAAAGGTGGCAGGGGTATAACACAGGGAGCGAGAGGCTATTTACAATTTGTACAGAAACCAAATGGCAGTTATAAGAGTCGAGGGGCATGAAAGGGAAGCAGTGGTTGGGAAGGGAGCGAGACAGGGTTGTAGCCTATCCCCGATGTTATTCAATCTGTATATTGAGCAAGCAGTAAAGGAAACAAAAGAGAAGTTCGGAGTAGGTATTAAAATCCATGTAGAAGAAATAAAGACTTTGAGGTTCGCCGATGACATTGTAATTCTGTCAGAGACAGCAAAGGACTTGGAAGAGCAGCTGAACGGAACGGACAGTGTCTTCAAAGGAGGATATAAGATGAACATCAATAAAAGCAAAACGAGGATAATGGAATGTAGTCGAACTAAGTCGGGTGATGCTGAGGGAATTAGATTAGGAAATGAGACACTTAAAGTAGTAAAGGAGTTTTACTATTTTAGGAGCAAAATAACTGATGATGGTCGAAGTAGAGAGGATATAAAATGTAGACTGGCAATGGCAAGGAAAGTGTTTCTGAAGAAGAGAAATTTGTTAACATTGAGTATAGATTTAAGTGTCAGGAAGTCGTTTCTGAAAGTATTTGTTTGGAGTGTAGCCATGTATGGAAGTGAAACATGGACGATAAATAGTTTGGACAAGAAGAGAATAGAAGCTTTCGAAATGTGGTGCTACAGAAGAATGTTGAAGATTAGGTGGGTATATCACGTAACTAATGAGGAGGTACTGAATAGAATTGGGGAGAAGAGAAGTTTGTGGCACAACTTGACTAGAAGAAGGGATCGGTTGGTAGGACATGTTCTGAAGCATCAAGGGATCACAAATTTAGCATTGGAGGGCAGCGTGGAGGGTAAAAATCGTAGAGGGAGACCAAGAGATGAATACACTAAGCAGATTCAGAAGGATGTAGGTTGCAGTAGGTACTGGGAGATGAAGGAGCTTGCACAGGATAGATTAGCATGGAGAGCTGCATCAAACCAGTCTCAGGACTGAAGACCACAACAACAACAACATATTCACTGCTCTGTAATAGTCTGTAAGCATGATTATTACTGTAAATTTAATTACCTTTTTACGAAAATACCACGCGTGTTTATGTTTTGTTTCTTTTTTCAAAGCCAAAAAATGTGTCCAATTGTCGAGTTATCGAGAGTCCAGTTTTCGGGGTTCTTATGTTGATCATATGAAAATGCTTAAAAAGCTTTAATACTCAGTATTTTTCATCTAAAATTTAGAAAATTTCCCGGGGCGAGATCCCCAGTAATCGCCCCACCCTCCTAATATTTTGTATAAGTCGGCGCCCCTCTCTGTGATCAGAGAAGCAGCTGAAATTGGACTTATAGGTTTGAGCTGGGCGACGATCAGTTAGTCAGTCAGGACATTGCCTTATATACAGGGTGGAGAAAAACTGTGTCACGATATTTCAACCCTGGACAGCTGATGTCAGTAGGAACCAAAATTACTAATGTTGTGCAGGTCTACAACGAACCATTTTTAAACTGCGAAAACTTGGCGCCACGCGCTCCGATTGATCTTGGGATTGCCCTGCCTTGTCACCGATTCGACACGTGTGCGTATAACGCTGGGGTAGTGACGGGGCGAGCGACGTTTGTATGTGTGGACCGACAACCACAGCGCTGCCCGTCAACCGACGAACGGCTTGAATTTTGCAAGTCGTTACGTAGCGGCATTGCTAAGTTACATATTGTCGGCAAGATGGCGATTTCGGCTAACCAAGTTTTTCCAGGATAGAAGCTTGCCTTTACGTGCATCACCGAGAACGTGCCCGGGGTGTCGTGTTCGGGAACCCACGGATCTTGGTAAGGCTGCTTCATCCACAGGAAGGAGCGTGAAGCCGTGCGAATGTCTCTCAACCGGTCAAATTTCAGCCGTGCAGGCACCTTGACGCTGTCTGCAGTCCGGATGCCGAACACTTGTCTATCAGACACACGTTCGCCACAGCCCCTGCATTACGTCACCCCGAATTTATGACGTGTATCGACAAGCCGTCGCACCAAAGCCCAGCCTCGCCAACGCAGATCTGCAGCACTGTGTACGGTTTCGTAGCCTTCCACAATACAAGCACCAGGCCATGCTACATCTTGTACCAGGGTTCGGTAAATAAGAGCTTTCAAGTGTCAACAGATATAAAAGCTAGTTGGTTTTGATTAGGAGTATACAGAGGTCAACGAACTGGCCCACCTCATCCTATTCACCTGTCAAGTAATCTGTTATTTAGAAGGGCATTAATATTGGAAACATAAGAAAATCAATCACGCATGAAGTACACAATGAAGGCACGACTTATGCGAGACGAAGTAGAGTATCTGTATTACTAAACGACGAAAACGTTCGTTCAATCTTAGTAGCAAGTTGCCTGTCTAACTCCTCCCAGGGGCAACAAAAATTTAACGATAAGTTTTCCGTATAATAATTTACCTAAGTTAAAAGTTTAAGATCTTCTCATAACCGAGCGAGATGGCGCAGTGGTTAGCACACTGGACTCGCATTCGGGAGGACGACGATTCAATCCCGCGTCCGGCCATCCTGATTTAGGTTTTCCGTGATTTCCCTAAATCGCTCCAGGCAAATGCCGGGATGGTTCCTTTGAAAGGGCACGGCCGACTTCCTTCCCCGTCCTTCCCTAACCCCATGAGACCGATGACCTCGCAGTTTGGTCTCTTCCCCCAAACAACCCTCCCCCCCTCTTCTCATAATCTATTCATTATGATGTACACTGAAGTGGCTAAAGTCATGGGATACCCCCTAATATCGTCTCGGACCTTTTTTCCCGTCCGCAGCTCGTGGTCTCGCGGTCGCGACCTCGCTTCCCGAGCACGGGGTCCCGGGTTCGATTCCCTGCGGGGTCACGGATTTTCACCTGCCTCGAGATGACTGGGTGTTTGTGTTGTCCTCTTCACTTCATCCTCATTCATGAAAGTGGCGAGACTGGGCTTAGCAAAGGTTGGGAATTTGTACGGGCGCTGATAACCGCGCAGTTGGGCGCCCCCAAACCAAACATCATCATCATCATCGTCTCCTTTTTCCCAGCGTCGTGCAACAATTCGACATGACATGGACTTAACAAGTAGTTGGAAGCCCCTGCATAAGTATTCAGCCGTCCATAAGTGTCACATTTCTGCCGGTGCAGGATTTTGTGTACAAACCACATCTCGATGAGCCCGCCGTTGTGGCCGAGCGGTTCTAGGCACTTCAGTCTGGAACCGCGCGACCGCTACAGTCGCAGGTACGAATCCTGCCTCGGGCATGGGTGTGTGTGATGTCCTTAGGTTAGTTAGGTTTAAGTAGTTCTAAGTTCTAGGGGACTGATGACCTCAGATGTTAAGTCCCATAGTGCTCAGAGCCATTGAGCCAAATCTCGATGATATCCAATAAATGTTCGATGGAATTCATGTTGGGCGATCTGGATGGCCAAATAATTCGCTCGAATCGTTCAGAATGTTCTTCATACCAATCGCGAACAATTGTGGCCCTGTGACATGGCGCATTGTCATCCATAAAAATTAGGTCCATGAGTGGCAGCAAATGGTCTCCAACAAGCCGAACATAACCACTTACAGCTAATGTTCGGTTCAGTTGGAGCAGAAGACCTAGTCCATTCCACATAAACACAGCTCACACCATTATGGAATTACCACCAGTTCGTACAGTGCCTTCCTAACAACCTGCCTTCATCGCTTTGTTGGATCTACGCCACCGTTCGAACAATAACATTAGCTCTTACAAGCTGAAATCGGGACCCTTCCGACCACGCTACGGTTTTTCAGTCATTAGGGTCCTATCGATAAGGTCACGAGCCCAAGAGAGGCGTTGCAGCGATGTCGTGCTGTTAGCAAACGTACTCGTGTCGGTCGTCTGCTGCCATAGCCCATTAATGCCACATTTCGCCGCACTGTCTTAACGGATACGGTAAACGTTACCGTACGTCCCACATTGATTTCTGGGGTTATTTCACGCAGTGTTGCTGCACTCGGTCGTTAACAGATGGCCATTGGGCACTGCGTTGTCCTTGGTGAGGGGCAATAAGTGGAACTTGCTATTCTAGGCAGAGTCGTGACACTATGGATCTGGGAATATTGAATTCTCTAACGAAATGCGACGTGGAATGTCCCATCCATCTAGCTACAACTACCATTCAAAATTGTTATAATCGTCGTGCGGGCATAAACACATTGGAAACCATTTCATATCAATCACCGGAGCGCAAATGACAACCCAGTCAATTCATTGCCCTTTTATCCCTCTGTATGAGATAGTTGCTGCATCGGTATACTTTTGGCCCCCAGTGTATAATGTAGCGTTAAAAGTTTTGGTTTTGACTTTTTCGCTGTTCCGTGTGTGGGTGAGTCATCCGAAACTAATAAAACCTACAGAAGCAAGATTCTGCGTCGTTGAACATAAATGTTTTACATGCTTAGCGTCAAATATTTAGCACATTAACTTATTTGGATAGTAATCAGCTGCATTTAACATGGGAGTTCGGCTCTTGGAATAATAAGAGTTCGGGTTACTGGTTCACTAAGAAAGCACTGTAGCGGGCTCAAAGAGTCAGCACTCCCCAAAACGAAGGTTAGTAGCTTGATACTTCCTGCTGTCGCGGCACCTTCGTTCTGGAAATGTCTCCCGTCACAAACGAACATTATCGTACCGTGATCCAAATTTGAAATGGTCGTCAGCAAACTAAGCATTTGTGCACACTACCATTTTTACCGTGTATTAGTTCTGCGACTTTAATTTACTAGCGAAGCCTTTCGAGTCTCTAGAGCTCATCATCTGGCATGAAGACATACAGATAACTTAAACACTATTGACGCTACTAATACTGTTAAGTCATCTTTTGGGTTGCCAGTGTCTTCATTAGTTCGAGAACATACACCTCTCAACATAGAAAAATAAAAAAAAGTGTGCAGTACGTATGTTGCCATAGAAAGTGGCGTCAACTAAATGCTTTGGTGGTACGCGCAAGTGACTTTTCTTACCAGAGAGAGTAGTGTCAAATAATTTTTTTTTGTGATACAGGCAAGTACACGCACCTCCGCTGCCCCCTGTGATGGTCCAGCAAATGTTCTCGTTTTTATAATACTTTTATGAACTGTTAGGGTTCTGTACTTCAATCGGAAGAAAGGAACTCGTATAGGATCACTTTGTTGACCATCTGTCTGACTTTTCAGAACCCTTTTTCTCAGGAACAGGTAGACGTGGAAGTTGAAATTAATGTCTCATATTAAGGTCTACGGTGCCTTCATCATGTAGAAAAGTGAATCTTAGATCTCAATCCAATCAAAAGATATGGCCATTAATGTCCCATATTCTGATTTTCGCAAACTCACAATCAGTCATCAAAACCTCCACAATAGTTACCGTCGACCTAGAATAAGGAAATTTTTCAGGAAGCAAGATTTCACACTACAACCAAAGAAGACAATCCGAAGATTGTTAATTACTAGTTATATCACACGAAAAAAATGTTCTGATTTGTTATCAGACTGTCTCTGTTTTTCCGTCAGGTAAGGCTTTTTTTTTCTTCTCGTGAACGGGTAGATGTATCATGTTGAAACTTGTGTCACATACTAAGGTCTAAGGTATTGTGACCAGGCCCGTAGCCAGAGGGAGGGGGCGGGGGGATTCAGGGGGTCCAGACACCCCCTATCACCTAAATGAAGTTACACGCGACCTAGTTACCGTGTAGTGAAATTGAGAGCTATTTTAATTTTCAGTCATATGACGAAAAAGGGTTGCGCACTATCAATAGACAGCAAAGCTAAATATAGATTTAAACTATCTATACATCGACAGCGACTGGGGTGGATGAAATTAAGTCGGAACTCATCAAATACAGTGGAATGTCAGGTCTTAAATGGCTATACAGGATAATTGAAATGGCCTGGGAGTCGGGACAGGTTCCATCAGACTGGACAAAAGCGGTAATCACACCAATCTTTAAACATGGAAACAGAAAAGATTGTAACAACTACAGAGGTATCTCTTTAATCAGCGTTGTGGGTAAAATCTTCTCAGGTATTGTTGAAAGGAAAGTGCGAGTATTAGTTGAGAACCAATTGGAAGAAAATCAGTGTGGGTTTAGGCCTCTTAGAGGTTGTCAGGACCAGATCTTTAGCTTACGGCAAATAATGGAGAAGTGTTATGAGTGGAACAGGGAATTGTATCTATGCTTTATAGATCTAGAAAAGGCATATGACCGGGTTCCTAGGAGGAAGTTATTGTCTGTTCTACAAGATTATGGAATAGGAGGCAAACTTTTGCAAGCAATTAAAGGTCTTTACATGGATAGTCAGGAAGCAGCTAGAGTTGACGGTAATTTGAGTTCATGGTTCAGAGTAGTTTCAGGGGTAAGACAAGGCTGCAACCTGTCTCCACTGTTGTTCATATTATTTATGGATCATATGTTGAAAACAATAGACTGGCTGGGTGAGATTAAGATATGTGAACACAAAATAAGCAGTCTTGCATATGCGGATGACTTAGTTGTGATGGCAGATTCGATTGAAAGTTTGCAAAGTAATATTTCAGAGCTAGATCAGAAATGTAAGGACTATGGTATGAAGATTAGCATCTCCAAAACGAAAGTAATGTCAGTGGGAAAGAAATATAAACGGATTGAGTGCCAATTAGGAAGAACAAAATTAGAACAGGTGGACGGTTTCAAGTACAATGCATATTCTCACAGGATGGCAACATAGTGAAAGAACTGGAAGCGAGGTGTAGCAAAGCTAATGCAGTGAGCGCTCAGCTACGATCTACTCTCTTCTGCAAGAAGGAAGTCAGTACCAAGACTAAGTTATCTGTGCACCTTTCAATCTTTCGACCAACTTTGTTGTATGGGAGCGAAAGCTGGCTGGATTCAGGTTACCTTATCAACAAGGTTGAGGTTACGGATATGAAAGTAGCTAGGATGATTGCAGGTACTAGTAGATGGGAACAATGGCAGGAGGGTGTCCACAATGAGGAAATCAAAGAAAAACTGGGAATGAACTCTATAGATGTAGCAGTCAGGGCGAACAGGCTTAGATGGTGGGGTCATGTTACACGCATGGGAGAAGCAAGGTTACCCAAGAGACTCATGGATTCAGCAGTAGAGGGTAGGAGGAGTCGGGGCAGACCGAGGAGAAGGTACCTGGATTCGGTTAAGAATGATTTTGAAGTAATAGGTTTAACATCAGAAGAGGCACCAATGTTAGCACTGAGTAGGGGATCATGGAGGAACTGTATAAGGGGGGCTATGCTCCAGACTGAACGCTGAAAGGCATAATCAGTCTTAAATGATGATGATGATGATGATGATACATCGACAGTAATATCGGTTATCACCCATTCCTATTTTAGCCAAGACCAATAGTTGGCGTTGTTTGAGCTCAGTAATTGTTCTGTTATTCAGTTCAGTTTTTACTTATAGCTGAATTTAATGTAAGTGATACCGTTTATTTTTTTGTGCTGTGTACTGATGCGATAGTTTCTAATTTTGAATAAGAGGAAAACCGATTTTGCTTCGGCTGCTAGCGTCATGGTAAGTTAAAATTTGTACGTACTTCTCTAATACCCTAATCACTCATCTGAAGAAGTTAAACGTTAGCACTGGATTTGTTATCTGGAGGCTGATAGAACTTGGTGGTTGCAATATTTCAGTATTTCACTACTAGATAGATGGGCGGTAAATGTCATTACAAATACACTACTGGCCATTAAAATTGCTACACCAAGAAGAAATGCAGATGATAAACGGGTATTCATTAGACAAATATATTATACTAGAACTGACATGTGATTACATTTTCACGCAATTTGGGTGCATAGATCGTGAGAAATCAGTACCCAGAACAACCATCTCTGGCCGTAATAACGGCCTTGATACGCCTGGGCATTGAGTCAAACAGAGCTTGGATGGCGTGCACAGGTACAGCTGCCCATGCAGCTTCAACACGATACCACAGTTCATCAAGAGTAGTGACTGGCATATTGTGACGAGCCAGTTGCTCGGCCACCATTGACCAGACGTTTTCAATTGGTGAAAGATCTGGAGAATGTGCTGGCCAGGGCAGCAGTCGAACATTTTCCGTATTCAGAAAGGCCCGTACAGGACCTGCAACATGCAGTCGTGCATTATCCTGCTGAAATGTAGGGTATCGCAGGGATCGAATGAAGGGTAGAGCCACGGGTCGTAACACATCTGAAATGTAACGTCCACTGCTGAAAATGCCGTCAATGCGAACAAGAGGTGACCGAGACGTGTAACCAGTGGCACCCCATACCATCACGCCGGGTGATACGCCAGTAAGGCGATGACGAATACACGCTTCCAATGTGCGTTCACCGCGATGTCACCAAACACGGATGCGACCATCATGATGCCGTAAACAGAACCTGGATTCACCCGAAAAAATTACGTTTTGCCATTCGTGCACCCAGGTTCGTCGTTGAGTACACCATCGCATGCGGGTCCTGTCTGTGATGCAGCGTCAAGGATAACCGCAGCCATGGTCTCCGAGCTGATAGTACATGCTGCTGCAAACGTCGTCGAACTGTTCGTGCAGATGGTTGTTGTCTTGCAAACGTCCCCATCTGTTGACTCAGGGATCGAGACGAGGCTGCACGATCCGTTACAGCCATGCGGATAAGATGCCTGTCATTTCGACTTCTAGTGATACGAGGCCGTTGGGATCCAGTACGGCGTTCCGTATTACCCTTCTGAATCCACCGATTCTATATTCTGCTAACAGTCATTGGATCTCGACCAATGCGAGCAACAATGTCGCGATACGATAAACCGCAATCGCGATAGGCTACAATCCGACCTTTGTCAAAGTCGGAAACGTGATGGTACGCATTTCTCCTCCTTACTCGAGGCATCACAACAACGTGTCACCAGGCAATGCCGGTCAACTACTGTTTGTGTATGAGAAATCGGTTGGAAACTTTCCTCATGTCAGCACGTTGTAGGTGTCGCCACCGGCGCCAACCTTGTGTGAATGCTCTGAAAGGCTAATCATTTGCATATCACAGTATCTTCTTCCTGTCGGTTAAATTTCGCGTCTGTAGCACGTCATTTTCGTGGTGTAGCAATTTTAATGGCCGGTAGTGTATTAATTTGTTGTAAGTGTTGCAGTGTTTACAGTCTTTACTCAAAGCCGCCGGTCTATGTGAAATGCGCTTTTCCGTCCGTTGTATATGGGCAGTGCAGAAGCCCTCGACCACATGTATGTGTATACCAGTGTGTTTGCGTGAGCTCGGCGAGACCAGGTGGCTGTGAAGTGAACGCGGTGCAGTGTATCGACCGCTCCCAGCCACGAGGCAGCTCTGTCTACAATCCCCCGCACTTCATCTCACCTCCGGGCACCTAACACCTACCTCTCTGCCGTCCACCCACCCGCGCTCACACACACACACTACTGTACGCTGACACTCCTTTCCTACCGCTAAGACACCTGTAAACATATCACCACACTTACTCCACAGATGGGTAGACAGCGCGTTACGTCTGTAAAACTGCTGTGTCAGCCTGTTTGTCTGCTTGAACACATTTCCCCAAAACAAGTACATGAATTTTCATGCGATTTTCGCTGGTAACTTGAGCGTATCTTGGAGCACCGTATAGGCTTTAATTCATCAAAATCAGACCACGAAAAGAAACAATATATCGTGATTTAAAGTTTTACCAAAACCGTCCTGTTCGTCTGTTTGAATGTTTGAACACGCTTATCTCCAAAATTAGGAGGGTAATCCCAAAAGTAAAGTCTGCTATTTTTTTATAATTACATAGACCTGTTTATTTCTACAATGGTTTACATTATTTTACAGCTTGAACATTTAGCTATTTTTCGACGTAATCACCATTTATGTCGATGCATTTTTGTAGACGCTGTGGCAGTTTTTGTATGCCCATGTCATACCAGCTCACCGCCACGCTGTTCAGAAAGTTATGAACCTCGTCTTTCACCTCGTCGTCGGAGCTCAACCGCTTTTCGGCAAAATGTTCTTTTAACTTAGGGAACAGGTGATAGTCACTGGGCGCCAAGTCAGGACTATAGGGTGGGTGGGTGATTATGTTCCACTGAAACTGTTGCAGGAGAGCAACGGTTTGCCGAGCGACGTGTGAACGAGCGTTGTCATGGATAATGTGTACGTCCTTGCTCAACATTCCTCTTCTCCGTTTCTGAATTGCCCGTTTGAGTTTTTTCAGAGTCTCACAGTACCTATCAGCGTTAATTGTGGTCTCAGTGCTGAACCTTCAACACTGTCTTCTCGGAAATTGACGGTCTCGCGCTCCTTTGTTCGTCGTGAATTTCGGTCCGACCAGCTGCAAACTCTCTACACCACTTACGAACATTTTTGACATCCATGCACGACTCACCATACACTTCTGTCAATTGACGATGGATTTCAATCGGCGCAGTGCCCTCTGCGTTGAAGAACCGAATAATTGTGCGCAATTCACACTTGGCGGTAACATCAAACGGGAGCTCCATTCTCAACCTCTGCCAGCGCCTCAGCGCGGCGTACGCATGTTTACACACAGCGAGTGGTGCACTCTTCATAACAGTGTGACCAACTGCCACACATAGTTATGTACTTATAAAAAATAGGACACCTTACTTTTGGGATTACCCTCGTAATTGAGGAATATCATGGCATTTTCACAAGTAGCTTGGGCATATCTTGAGGTACAGTAAAGGCTTTTTTCATCAAAATAGAATCGCGGAATGAAAAGATACCGTTATATGAAGTTTTATCTGAAACGGTAGTATCTGTCTGTTTCTTTGAACATGTTAGTCTCTTCCATGGAGTTTTCACAGTTAACTTGAACATAGCTTGGGGCACCGCACAGGCTTTGTTTCGTCAAAATCGGATCACGAAAAAAAAACAACATAAAACATATCATCATTTAAAGTGTTATGTACAGCCGTCGTATCTGGCTGTTTGAATACGCTAATCTCTTTCATGGTTTTCCCAGGTAACTTGAGCACAGCTTGGGCCACCATATAAACTTACTTTCATCACAGTCGGACCAAAGAAAAAAAAAGATATCATAATTGAAAGTTTTAGCCATACTAATTGCACAAATGTGAAAGTAATTCTGTGTGTTACGTTTTCACGACTAACCCGCTGAACTGATTTAGATGAAATTTACTGTGCAGATAGCTTGAATTCTGGGGAAGAACATAGCTTGCTTTAGATAGTGTGTACTGATTTGAAGAATATTACTCGAAATAGGGAAAAATATATACTCCTTGAAAAAGCTAATTACTCTTTGACTTTTTATCATATTTGCGAAAAAGCTTTTATTGGTTGATATGTGCTACGTGATATGATTCCAAGTAATAATGTAGTGCTTATACGATCTTCAGTCTTCCACACATCCACACTATTCGTTGCATAAAGTACACATTCTATAATGTATAGCTACTTCAATAGCACGATGCCTAGATGGACGCTCGTGCCAATGCCCACCTGTTCGCACTTCTCGGCAGAGATGCCGTGCATGCCGACGCATTGTGAATTGGGACAGCTTGGAAGAGGGGAAAGGGGGGGGGGCTATGCTTACCTGTACAGGCAGACACGTGAAGGCAGCTGGTGATACTGCACATACAGCACTCATCATTGCACATCATAACTACTGATACGCGAGCGCAGTTGCTGGTTATAACTAGTTGGAAATAAACTCTAATTATAAACTCTTCGGCACTATCAAGCGCCAACACACGAAAAATTCTTTGCAGTGGCAAGTTCAGCATGTAATCACCTCCTATACACCTCTCGCATGACGTGATAATTTACCATGACTGACCAGTATTTCTACATCTGGAACACATACGAGCAAACCATATTTGGGTTTACTCACCTTTTAATAGTTTCTGTCAACGATACATCAGAATGTAAGTTCATGACGTCACATTATGTTGTGGTACACTGTCTGTGTTGATGATTCACGCATGCATGCATGTCTGAAGGAACAGCTGCTCATTAAATATTACTAAATTTGACCTCATTGAAATATTTAACAGTACCATATGAAAACCTGTGACAGATTGGGACCCAAACCCTCGTACCCTGCTTTACGTGAGCAGTCGCATTAACCGCTTCGGGTATTAGAGCATGTCTCGGGTCGACCCAAACGTCTATACATCACATTTGTCCAGGTCTCCTAATGCTCGCCCACAAACTACGTGATTACTAATAAAGAGGGACATTCAGTATTATCATAATTGTAACCCATCAATCTATAACGTGAAATGCTTCGATGCCTTCCTTAAATTCGATCTGGTGCGGATCCCAAACACTCCTAAAGTACTCAAGAATCGGTCGCACTAGTGTTCTGTACGCGGTCTCCTTTGTAGATGAACCACACTTTCCTAAAATCCTCCCAATAAACCGAGTCGATGATTCACCTTCCCTACTATCATCTTTCCATGTCTGTTCCATTTCCTATAATTTTGCAACTTTGTGTCTCCATATTTAATCGATGTGATTGTGTCGAGCAGCACACTACTAAAGCTGTATTCTAACATTACTGGCTAGTATTAAATCACATTTTTCCATGTCTAGAGCAAGCTGGCATTCAACACGCCCCACAGACTGCTGCTCACTCTTTCCACCAGACCATTTATGTGGACAGACAATAATAGCAGTACTATCACACTTTCCTGGTGCACTCCTGACGATATGTTTGTCTCAGATGAACACTCGCCGTTGAAGACAACGTACTGGTTTCCATTTCTTAAGAAGTCTTTGAGGCACTCATACATCTGGGAACATATTCCTTATGCTCGTACCTCCGTTAAAAGTTTGTAGTGGGGCACCGTTTCCAACGCTTTCCGGACATCTAGGTTCAAAAAATGGTTCAAATGGCTCTGAGCACTATGGGACTTAACATCTATGGTCATCAGTCCCCTAGAACTTAGAACTACTTAAACCTAACTAACCGAAGGACAGCACACAACACCCAGTCATCACGAGGCAGAGAAAATCCCTGACCCCGCCGGGAATGGAACCCGGGAACCCGGGCGTGGGAAGCGAGAACGCTACCGCACGACCACGAGCTGCGGACAAGGACATCTAGGCATATGGAATCTGCCTGTTGCCCTTCATACAGGGTCCGCAGGATATCGTGCGAGAATAGGGTAAGCTAAGTTTCGCACGAGCGATTTTTCTAAATATTTGTGGACAGGAGGTTTTCCGTATCAAGGGCTTTCATTGTATTCAAGCAGAGAATATGTTACAGAATTCCACAGCGAATCGATGTTAAGGATACTGGTCTCTTAATTTTGCGGGTCCGTTCTTTTACCTTTCTTATATACAGGACTCCCCTGTGCTATTTTCCAGTCGCTTGGGACTTCGCACTGGGCGAGAGATTCGCGATAAATGCGAGCTAAGTAAGGGGCCAGTGCCGTAGTGCTGCAGTCCGTAGTGTACTCTCTGTAAAACCGAATTGTCGACTCTTTTAGTTGCTTCTCTACGTCAAAGATGTCTATTATTTTGTCCTCCATACGAAAGTTTTTGCGACGGTCAAACGACGATATTTTTGTATGATATTTCTGGGTGAATGATTTCTTTAAAGCGAACTTTAAAATATTAGCTTTCCTTTTGTTGTCTTCTATTGCCATACCAGACTATAATTTGCAGTAACAGCACAAAAATATTTTTCGCGCGTATTTTTGAGAAATCGTCTGAAAATGAATCGCTCCCTAGCTATGTGATGGCCTGCCTTCTACTCCTGAGAGTACAGTGAACTGGATGGCCCACAGTGCAAAAAGGAGGGAAATTCACCGGAGAAAAAGTTATTACTGGCGCTTGTGGAAATATATACGGAAAAAGTGTAAATAAAATATTTACAATTTTCTTTGTAACACTTTTATCTGAATGTAGTATGCTGGAATATTGGGAATTTTATCAAAATTACGTTAATTATAGGGCTACGTGCAGCAGCTCGGTCATTTTTTACCAACAGTGCTTGGTTTCCTGTGCAAATTGCAAAAATGGTGACTGTAAGCTCTACAAGTTAAAGAAATGGTGACCGACAGCTACATTACTCATACTTCATAATGACAAATGGGGGTGTCTTATTCTACTCATCACGTGACTCTGACGAGTGTTTCAAAGCTCAACACGGCAAGAGATAGGAACATGTACGACCTAAATTTATCTCTGGTCTAAGCAATTGCGACAAATTACTCACACACTAGTGTCCGAAAGAGAGCCACAATAATGACAATAGGAAAAGCCCCAGAGAAAACGTCGGCAGTCACTCTTAACCATCGCAATAACCGGAATTAAACTCTCTGTATAGAACGCCCTGTACCAAAAATCACGTGATTCAAAGGCAATGCAAGGCAGTGCATTAAATTCATAATTTGTTCGTACCTACACTCTCTTGATGAAATCTACAACGGAATACTACAACACCCCATTTGACAGATATTATATATTTGCAGTGATTTTCGTGTATTGTGGTAGCCGTGATAGAAACACAATATTTTCGTTAACCCAAGTGCACAGAAGGAGTCCAAGTTATCGCGTTTACAAATACGCACGTTACTAATAGTAACTGAGGCATCAAGGGATCACCAATTTAGTACTGGAGGGCAGCCTGGAGGGTAAAAATCTTAGGGACAGACCAAGATATGAATACACTAAGCAGATTCAGAAGGATGTAGGGTGCAGTAATTACTTGGAAATGAAGTAGCTTGCACAGGATAAAGTAGCATTGAGAGCTGCATCAAACCAGAGTGGACTGAAAACCACAACAACTTTAATAGTACGATTTCGCTGCAATAAATTTTATTTGGGTGATTCCTCACCAGTAGGTGATTCCTCACCACTTGTAAATATTTAAAGCACAACATGATCACTAACCGGTATAACGTGTTGCCTGGATACAAACTTCCTATTAACTGCCAGTTTGGATTGTATCGGCCATTCTCTTTGTATAACAACAGAAAAGCAGGTGCAATATTTGACTAATTTTGTCATGAAAATTAATGACATCACTGCGACTCTAGCACAAAAAACATACTTTTATAGTAAAGTCAAGTCAATGTACATACGATAGGTAATAGAGGTGTGTCACATTTCTTTCAGTTTTATGATAAAATTAGTCAGATTTTTTAATATTTTTCCATTACTGTTCATGAGCCGGCCGCGGTGGTCGTGCGGTTATAGGCGCTTCAGTCCGGAGCCGCGCTGCTGCTACGGTCGCAGGTTCGAATCCTGCCTCGGGCATGGATGTGTGTGATGTCCTTAGGTTAGTTAGGTTTAATTAGTTCTAAGTTCTAGGGGACTGATGACCACAGCAGTTGAGTCCCATAGTGCTCAGAGCCATTACTGTTCATGATTGTGAGGATGGTATGCGCGATGGTAAATGACATTAAAAAAATGTTTTATTCGACCAGCAGATCGTGATTTACTTTAAAGCTTTTAATCAGTCTGACGTACACAGATGCCGGTCTACTGATTCCACCATACTGCGCGCAGATTCCACTCCCAAAGTTTCACGCAATAACGAGCTTTCAAAATGGGTTTCGAGAATCAATAAACCACAATCTCCCAATATTTTCGCAGTCCTATTATTTCAGCTAAAACAAAAATGCTTCCAGTATATTTTGCTGACGCGTGTGGAAGGATCTGCCAGTCTGCTGATAACACTTTTTTGATATTATTTGAAATAACTGTCTTCTCTCGAGCGGGAGCATACCTCGCTAGATACAGAAATAATAAGCAACCGTTGCTGACAAAAATAACGACTAAGAGAAGAGAAAAAACAGAGCACGCTTTCATCCGTTGCGGAACATCTGCTTCCAGGTAGTCTCTTATGAAAACATCGCTGTCCACTTTGTATTTTCGGCGTATGGTAACCTAAACAAATTCTTGAAACTACACACTATTGGTTGTCGAGGGATAACACATCGTGCCATTAGTACGACCTCTGTGCATTTTTTTCTTTTTTTTCCCCAGAACACAGCCTACTACGTCACGTCTAATGCAAGACGTTTCTTACGTATACTCGAATAACATAGCAGACGTTCCAACAACCTACCCATCCCTAGTGAGCCATTCTCATAGACCTCTGGCCACACGTATCCAAAGCCCCTTCTTCCGTACATTATCTGCCCATGAGATTTTTAATACACTCCTGGAAATTGAAATAAGAACACCGTGAATTCATTGTCCCAGGAAGGGGAAACTTTATTGACACATTCCTGAGGTCAGATACATCACATGATCACACTGACAGAACCACAGGCACATAGACACAGGCAACAGAGCATGCACAATGTCGGCACTAGTACAGTGTATATCCACCTTTCGCAGCAATGCAGGCTGCTATTCTCCCATGGAGACGATCGTAGAGATGCTGGATGTAGTCCTGTGGAACGGCTTGCCATGCCATTTCCACCTGGCGCCTCAGTTGGACCAGCGTTCGTGCTGGACGTGCAGACCGCGTGAGACGACGCTTCATCCAGTCCCAAACATGCTCAATGGGGGACAGATCCGGAGATCTTGCTGGCCAGGGTAGTTTACTTACACCTTCTAGAGCACGTTGGGTGGCACGGGATACATGCGGACGTGCATTGTCCTGTTGGAAAAGCAAGTTCCCTTGCCGGTCTAGGAATGGTAGAACGATGGGTTCGATGACGGTTTGGATGTACCGTGCACTATTCAGTGTCCCCTCGACGATCACCAGTGGTGTACGGCCAGTGTAGGAGATCGCTCCCCACACCATGATGCCGGGTGTTGGCCCTGTGTGCCTCGGTCGTATGCAGTCCTGATTGTGGCGCTCACCTGCACGGCGCCAAACACGCATACGCCCATCATTGGCACCAAGGCAGAAGCGACTCTCATCGCTGAAGACGACACGTCTCCATTCGTCCCTCCATTCACGCCTGTCGCGACACCACTGGAGGCGGGCTGCACGATGTTGGGGCGTGAGCGGAAGACGGCCTAACGGTGTGCGGGACCGTAGCCCAGCTTCATGGAGACGGTTGCGAATGGTCCTCGCCGATACCCCAGGAGCAACAGTGTCCCTAATTTGCTGGGAAGTGGCGGTGCGGTCCCCTACGGCACTGCGTAGGATCCTACGGTCTTGGCGTGCATCCGTGCGTCGCTGCGGTCCGGTCCCAGGTCGACGGGCACGTGCACCTTCCGCCGACCACTGGCGACAACATCGATGTACTGTGGAGACCTCACGCCCCACGTGTTGAGCAATTCGGCGGTACGTCCACCCGGCCTCCCGCATGCCCACTATACGCCCTCGCTCAAAGTCCGTCAACTGCACATACGATTCACGTCCACGCTGTCGCGGCATGCTACCAGTGTTAAAGACTGCGATGGAGCTCCGTATGCCACGGCAAACTGGCTGACACTGACGGCGGCGGTGCACAAATGCTGCGCAGCTAGCGCCATTCGACGGTCAACACCGCGGTTCCTGGTGTGTCCGCTGTGCCGTGCGTGTGATCATTGCTTGTACAGCCCTCTCGCAGTGTCCGGAGCAAGTATGGTGGGTCTGACACACCGGTGTCAATGTGTTCTTTTTTCCATTTCCAGGAGTGTATTTTTTGTACTAGTGCATTTCACACTGTTCTAGATTTACTACCTCAGTCTCACCGTTTCACCACCTTTTTTATTGGCTGAATCAAGTCTCACTTTCAAACTCACTTTCAAATCAGCTTCTAATCCGAAGAGAAGTTGACAGTTTACTCAAACTATTTCCCTCCGTATGGTTAGTTACCTTGTTCAGCCACATTAATGCGACCACCTGTCAAAATCCTGAACAGCCCACTTTTACAGCGGAGACTGCTTAGATTAAGTAGTACGTAAGACTAGGGACCGATGACCTCAGCAGTTTGGTCCCATAGCCCTTACCACAAATTTCCATTCCCCCCCCCCCCCCCCCGCCCCCATAACTACCCTGTTGTAGACCTACCAAGCAATTAACTTTTCCAACGGCTTAGCACGGAAACGGTACGATTCCACATATGGGTTCCTACTCAAGATGTTATGTACGCACTCCCCCCAACAAGTCCTAGAAGTTTCTAACGGGAATCTCCGAACACCCTGTAAGATCGTGTTCCCGTAAATAAGTGTTGGTAAGGTAATGATCAGTGATTTTCGAAAGTCAAGAAATGCGCATCTACATCACAGCCTTGGTCGTCTTTTGGGCATTGCGTGCCAGTCGCAACAGCAGAGGCCCAATTTGTCTGTGATCAGGTTACACAAGCTGCAGCGATCTCTACAGAGCCTCCGAATGGGGTGGCTAAGACAGCGGTAAGACACACGACTCGTATTCGGAAGGAGGCGGCTCCAATACCCATCCGACCTTCCGGAATTGCGTTTTCCGTGATTTCCCTAATAATATCTGGACGGTTCCTTTGAAGAGCCATGATCTGCCTAAAAATATCAGGACGGTTCCTTTGAAGAGCCATGATCTGCCTAAAAATATCAGGACGGTTCCTTTGAAGAGGTGTGGCAGATTTTCTTTCTCATGCTTTTCCAGCCCATCGTCTAATGACCTCTTGGTCAACAGGATATTAAACTCCTTTATTCCTTCGAGGTTACGTGTTCCGTAGTTGATTTGAATTTTTTTTTGTTTTTTTTCTGAATAAGCCAGTTTACCCCATGTATACCTAGTTAGTTTCAATGGATGGCTTCGAGCTGATTATTTAGTTACTAAATGGCACACTGACTTTAATTTAACGTTAATGAACTTATGATTTCTTAGTCCTACTCACGTAAGTACATTTAAAACTAGGTTTATCACAGACTATCAGCTTTTAATTAAAAATTCGTGTACGTAACAGAAAAAAGTTATGCAGAAGAAATGATTTTGGGCTAGATTCCAAATTTGCTTTTCTATCTGTCAGTCATCTACCGTTATTGGGCAAATCATAAAATACTTTTCTTGACTGGTTTGGACTCCTTTCTGAGTCATATAATAATGATCGATAAAGCTCATTTTTTCCTTTAATGTTGATGGTATGGACATCGATATTCAACACGAGTTGTGATGGATTACAACTTTCGTGGGCAAGTGCTCTACCAACCGAGCTACACAAGCACGACTCACGCCCTCTCCTCACAGCTTTACTTCTGCCAGTACATCGTCTCCTACTTTCCAAACTTTACAAAAGCAGGAGAGCTTCTGAGCTGTGAGTACCGGGCGTGAGTCGTGCTTCGGTAGCTCAGATGGTAGAACACTTGCCCACGAAAGGCAAAGGTCCCGATTTCGAGTCTCGGTCCGGCACAGTTTTAATCTGCCAGGAAGTTTCGGTTCAGTGTTTGTTCTAATTACTGGGACCTGAAGGTATTCTAAAGGTTTTGAGGCCAAACTAGCCTTTTATTGGTTTCTGTAAAGTATTCTTATTAGTGACTTGATCCAATTACTGGAGTCCACCTTCGCTTAAATAATTTTGATGTTAATTTGTATACTTAAATATTTGGGATTTAACAAAAAAACTTAATGTTAAGTTCTTGCTTTAATCAGTGGCGCTTTAAATATTGATTTGGCTACTACCCTATCAGAACTTTTATCGGCACCTTTTTAATATTTATAGTATTTGATGTACGGCAGACAGTCTTATAATAATTTACATTTGCTTAACTGAACAATTAAATGTGCTCAGTCTACTGGTGTGTGCCACATGTAAACTGTTGGTTTAAAATAAAACTGTGAAATTTTGATTAAGAGTGAGCTTACTCGCTTACCGCTCCCTTGGATCCCCGCATCCTATGCCGTTTCAAAAACAACATCCCCTTGCTACAAAATATTCCGATTTAATTTCCCTGAGCATTATAGTTACATTTTCGTATTGGGTGCATCGACCGGTTTCTGAATTCGTTCCATTTCTGCTTTTATGCCTATCTGATAAGGACTCCAAACGCTGAAGCAATACTCTGAAATTAGTTGTACTAACGGCTTGTATGAGATTTTCCTTACAGATGTACAGCGCTTTTCAGAAGCATTCCGACAACTCTAAGTGGGCTTTTTTGTGTTGGACAGTCTGTGCGTTTTGTTGAAGAGCGCCTTATCGAACACTAGAGGTGTTTCCGTCTGCGATATCCTGAGAAATCAGCGATAGCAGAACTTGGTCTAGGAAAAACGGACACCAAACTGCATTCGACGAGACATATATTATTAAACAGAGTAGTGGTTACTGAGATAACATTATGAAAGAGATCGAGATAAAAAAAGTCTGACAGCAGCCTCAATAAAGGCGGAAGTCTGCAGCTAAGTACAGCTTCGAACATGGCCATCGCAGGGTTGAAGCGGTCGCGCGACAAAAAAATTACCTGGACTAGGCACCAGTGACGTCAGCAGCGGTAGCCCTGCTGTATAAATATGGTAGCAGCAGTCACACGTATCACCACTTGACACCGGCCGAAGAGCACTCGGCCGAATATTTAACCACTTGAAATGGCTGGAAGCCTGAGAAAATTTTATCAAATCAGATCTTTGATTCGCCTTTCCGACTAAAGATTTCATGTTTTCTTCCCACTTCGCATCACTTCTACTATTCCAGAATAATTATATAATTTGGCGTGTTCCTGTTGTTCAGCTCTAATTTCTTAACTAAATATTATTCTGTTCTTTCTTTATTTACGCTTTTAAAAAGAGTTGACGTTCATTACATTCAAATAAATATTTGTCCATCACTCCCTGCAGTTCCTTGCGATTGACCAAGAGCTTTTTTTGTAGAAAACATCATCGACAACTAACGCTCTGATAATGTTGCCGACCCTATATGATACCTCGTTCACGTACCGTATGTTGAACATTAGAGTCCCTAATATGCTTCCTTAAGCCACATTCGAGGTTACTTTCGTTTTTGTTGAACGCTAGCCGTCAAATATAACGTGCCGAATTCTTTTAGCCAAATAATCATTACCAGGGTCGTCTCGTATCTCTGAAGATACTCAGTACGGCCGTATCTTGGGTTTTAGGATACTTCCTGAACAGTGTGGAAGGCATTTTGGAAATTTACGAGGATGGGATGTAACTGCTGTCCTGCATTACCATTTGAAAGATAAAGCAATCGATGTTTCATACGAGTGGTTTCTTCTACCGCTTCTTTGGAGAAGCGTTTTCCCTCGAGGAATGTCTTAATATTTGAGCTCAGAATATCCTGCAATAGACGGACTCAATTGGTACTAGTCTGTAGACTAGCTACTTACACAACTGACTTACTGCATTCCTTTGAGAACGATCCAGTTCAGAGCTGATGCGACGCTCCGCAGCCTCTTATTTGGCTGACTGGCTGACAGTGGCGTGCTGTATCTCTGCAAAAGCTATGACTTTACTGGCACAGTACCTCAGAACTCTGTATATGTTGCCACAGTATAAGTTGCCTGTGGCTTAGAGGCTTTCAAAGCTGTTGTTGAACTGTGCTTGCGCTGCACTGCTCAAGACCACACCACCTGTTCTCTCACATCTGTACCTCTGTGCCCAGTCGCGCAACGTATACACCTAACTAACACTCTGTATTCCACATGTGCAAAAACGCCAGCAGGAACTAATAAACACGCCAAGATCACCATGAGTCTCCACCCCAGAATAAATAAAGTTGAGTGAGAATTTATTACAACAGTTCCGCCCCACAACAAATCATTGAGTTTATTTAAGGAAACTGCATTCTTTAAGGAACAAGTATTACTATCTTAAGTTAATTATTCACATTAAAATGGATAGGCCAAGAACTGTTTCTGGTCAGGAAGAACCAACGAACTATTAAATTCAGATCTACCCGCCAGCTAAAGGGTCAATAATGTGTAGGACATTCGTCACGATCGACTATCGACTAGAACCAAGCAACTTCTTCGAGAGATATCGTCTCCAAACTGGCTCATACTACGAATATCTGCGTCAGCCAGTCAGGAGCCGGTACCTCCGTCCACGCTACTTTAGCTTTGTCATTCTGTAACGGCGACTTTGAGAAAGCAATTAATCTTCCCAGATGATATAATGGGAGACAACCCTTTTTGCCTGTATGTCTTGAATTTAGGAATTATTTGTTATACTAAACAGGACATATAGAATTTAAATGCGGGGTTGTAATTCGTTGACTCCGTTTTTTGACAGAAACCAGTATGTTTTAGGCACGCAAGGCTGGCTGGACCGTTCCTTCGTGTCCTCCCCATGCCCGGATGGTCACCGGTTTTTAGGCCAGCGCCGCCCTGTTGGCGGAATCCGACGTGTCGCATTTCACCCACCATTTTACAAACAGCTGGTGCGTCTCTCCAAGCCCCAGCCAAGCCTGGCCCGCCGTTTTCCACTCCAGAATCCATCCTCACGTCGTTTTATATCGCACCTGCCCCACCTGACAATAAACTTGCTTTCTCATGTATTTGTCCATTTCATTACGACATTTACATACAATGATAACCTAAAACATTATGACCACGTCCTTAACTGCATGTTGGACCATCTACGTAACTCAGAACAGCATCGACCGTGTGTGGCGTGACCTCTACAAGTCTTTGGTCGGTTTCCAAAGCTGTTTAACACCAGATGTCTCTGCACGGGGCAGTGTTTTTGGGAGCAGCTCTGGCACCCAAAAGCGTCCCTGGTACACTCCATCGGGTTCACATCTGGGATATCTGGCGGCTAATACAACAGTGCGAGTTCACTATCAATCTCAAATCACTGTAGCACAATGCTGTCTTGCGATATGGACAGTTAACCTGCTGCAAGATGTCATCGCCCTCGGGGAAGACATCAAGGCGATCCACAATAATGCCCCCACGTGGGTCCTCTACGACCTGATTCCTTTCCCCCATCTGCTCCTATTCCTCGAACATATCCGCATACTCTACACCTCCCGCCGTCTTGATCCCCCTCATTCCCTGGTTGCTCCTCTCCTCTCCAACCCCTGCCCTCTGCCACGCCTTCACTGGTGTGTCCCCCATACACCCTTCATCTCCTTTCCCAAGGTGGCTTCTGTCAAATCCCCCTCCCGGATGATACCCTCTCTCCCTCCATTAGTCCCTTCTATCAACTCTTATCCTCATCTCCCCCTCCTTTCGTCTGTCCTTTCCCTAGGATCCCTCTTCCCCCTCCCCCTTCCATCCTGTTTTTTCCCCACCTACCCTCTCTCTGCCCACCCCCCCCCCCCCTCTTCTGAGTCCTCGTCCTCCGTCGGCTTCTTCCCCCCCTCCTCCCACTTCGTTTTTCCTCTCCTTCCCCCTTTTCTTTCCCATCATCTGTCCAGGTTCCCCCCATATGCCCTTGGCTGCGGTGTGTCATATTTGTGCCAACTCTTTAGTGCAGTGTTCAGCGTTGTGCGTCTTTCCCAAAGTGTTGCGAAGAGAAATCATGCTGTCGCTGGGTGTGTTGTTTTATATCTCTTGCGAACAGAAACCAGGCTGTCACAATGTTTTTTAATTGTCTGTCTATTATTTTACCTGTCTGCTTCCTGTGTATTTTATTAGCATCGTCAACCCTTTGTTTTATGTTTTAAGTTCCACAATTTTCCGCCATTTTACCATTTAAGTCACCGATTTTATCGCCTGCTTTTATTATTTATTATCTTCATTTTTTTTTAATTCTGTAGGCTGAAGAGCGGCATACTAAACTGTTGCAGCCCGCCGCCTTCAGGGGGAATCGAATCTCATTAAAGGAAAAAAAACCACAATAATGTTCACATAGTAAATACTTGTTATGGTATCTTCCATTATTAGCACTGGTCCCATGGAAGCCCGGACGAATGTCCCCCGTAGCATAAAACTGCCCCCATCAGACTGTGTGCTGTAGTGCAACCGTTCACTTGGAGTATTTGGACATGGCAATCGGCCTGGTGTAAGAGGTCTTGTGACACATGCCGGCCGCTGTGACCGAGAGGTTCTAGGCGCTTCAGTCCGGAACTGCGCGACTGTTAAGGTCGCAGGTTCGAATGTTTCCTTGGGCATGGATGTGTGTGATGTCCTTAGGTTAGTTAAGTTTAAGTAGTTCTAAGTTCTAGGGGACTGATGACCATTGATGTACTCAGAGCCATTTGAAACATTTTTGAACCTGCCTCGGGCATGGATGTGTGTGATGTCCTTAGGTTAGGTCGGTTTAAGTAGTTCTAAGTCTCGGGGACTGATGGCCTCAGATGTTAAGTCGCATAGTGTTTAGAGCCATTTGAACCGTTTCAGAATGGACTTCGAACAACAACAAGAATAACAACAACAACGTAACAACGACAGAAACAACACCAACGGTCACAATCTAATTCTTAGAATTAGTGCTATCTGTGTAATCATAAAGTACCAACACTGCTTTAGTTTTATTTTTGCCTTTGCGAGATACTTTGTTACCTTGACATAGGCTTATTTCACTCTCAACTGGGGTCAGATCGCAGCTGTGATTGCAACACGACCGTTCGCTGATGACAGCTAAATCTGATGCACTAACAGCGTTTTCGAAATGACATGTAAACAAAGCTGTTGATATTGAAAATTTCATGCAGGTTGTGAATACTCCTGTATGATTGACTAATTGAAGCCAAATACAAATCGTCACTTATCGTTTTCCGTTAGTTTGCTGAACAACACGATTAACGTGTTCAGTACTGCCGTCAGTGTTGGAAACGTATGTGCAGAGACCACGATGAAATATCGAAATTTTATGTAAAAAATATCGACATGACACATCCATGTTATTTTGTCTACATTCGAACAACATGGATACATTTCCTCTAGATATCAGTCCATTAGAATTCTTTCTTCTACATATTTTTGCATGCTGTAAATAAACACCTAAACACGCTGTCGCCGATTATAATTATAACGAAGATTCATTACATATTTCTGGTTTAACATTGCCTGACAGATTCGAGCCTGCATGGTGTTAAGATAGTGAAGAACACTTTAGCACATTTGGAGTGTGGAAAACTCGTACGACAGTTCCACTAGTTATTTCGTTGTTTTTTTTTTTCAGTTTGTAAATGTGGACAGGAGTTGACAGTCGGGGCGCGTAGCATATGGAGGGCGGGGACTTACCCAGCATCTGCTCGGCGGTGAAGGCGCGCACGTCGACGGCGCACGCCCAGAGGCTGCAGCAGGCCAGAAGCCAGCTGAGGCGCATGTTGGGCCGTGTGAGCCGAGTCTCTAGTGGCGTCCTCTGCTCCCCTGTCCTGTGTTGTCGCGTCGTATCCTAGGCCTTAAGCGGAGGGTGGCAAGTGGGCTGTAGCGTCTAGCGTGTGCCCGCCATCGCGACTACTGTGCAGCGGACACTGGCCGAGTCTCCCACGTCGTGTACTCGCGGCTGTCACTGCGGGCCGCGCTCAGCTGTGACGTAGCGAGGCGGAAGGCGCACGGCGTGTGGCGCGTGGGGCGGTCAGAGCCGGACTGCCCGGCCGGCTGCCTGCCGCCGCTGCCGCCGGAGCGTCACACCCCCACCCCCACCCACCGCCCCCGCAAAGCACGGCCGCGCCCGGAGCATCGATCGCCGCGACGCCAGTGCCTCTGCCTGCCGCTAGGGGCGCCGCTGTCGCGAGGCGCCTCGCCCATTCATGAAAATCTCCGACGCCCGTTCTCACTACCTGTCTAGTGCGGGGGATGGGGTGGGAGCGGGACAGACGTCGTGAAGAAAAGGGTTCACAGAGACCTACTTTGCATAACTGAGAACGTGAATTTCGACTATTTAATGCTATTTTGTCTAAAACTGACATGGTGACACCGTGGCTGTGTACAATTAATGTAGGTTAATTCTTACAAAGAAGAAAACAGCAACCAGCCACTATTAATACTTCTATTTATTGAGGTAAATAGCACCGTTACCGGTTTCGAACTGGCAAGTTCATCATTAAACGGCTGTTCACATGATTTTCAAGATACACTTTACATTATCGTCCGTTTTCGATTTTTATTATTCCACTGCGGCGAAATATTTTTGATGTGTTGTTGCCCTACGGTAGAAAATAGTGTTAGAAGCGCACTACGTGAAAATAACTAACCTCCAAACGATGAAATACAGCGTAAATAAATATGTGGAGTTAAGTTGTTATGGTACTTACATCGAAAGTTTTCGACGTAAGTACCATAACCACTTAACCTCACATTTTTATTTACGCTGTATTACGTGGGAAACTTTAGACATAAGTACCATAACCATTTAACTTCACATATTTATTTACGCTGTATTTCATCGTTAGGAGGTTAGTTATTTTCACATAGTGCGCTTCTAACACTGTTTTCTACCGTAGGGCAACAACACACCAAAAATACTTCGCCACAGTGGAATAATAAAAATCGAAAACGGAAGATAATGTAAACTGTATCTTGAAAATCATTTGAACACCCGTCTGATGATGAACTTGCCAGTTCGAAACTGGTAACGGCGCTATTTACCTAAATAAATAGCAATATTAATAGTGGCTGGTTGCTGTTTTCTTCTTTGTAAGAATTAACCTACATCGATTATTTAAATCCAAAAGTACCCGTTTTACTTCCAAACTTAACGAAAGTAACCGTATCAGAGTTTGGCAACAAACATCAAAAGAACGCATACACGAAATTCCCGCCAATAACGTGAATTATTAAGAAAACGACTATAATTTTGTTCAGTTATAATTCAAAAAACTAAATAGACTCGCATTTCGCAATGAGAACCTCGTAATATGACTTTTTATTGAATGTAAACAAAATTTACGTCGTTGACAGCTGTCAAAATCAAACATTACCCCGATAGTGTGCCCCCCACCAATAGCGACCGAGCAGCTTTGCTATGATTTGTCGGCGCCCGGAATCTAATGGCGGACGCCACAATTTACGTGCGATAACACACTAGAACAAACACGTAAATGCGCCCGATGAAAACTCTACGCACATATACGGATACACTCCTTCCAAAAGAACACGCAAAACCACATGCAGTAACAGCTACAATAAGATAAAGAAGAAAGGTAGAGGTAGAAAATGGCAATAACTATTGTTTATGGTGTCAACAGTGTCGACACAGAACTGTAACACACTTAATTGAAATTACATTTATATCTAAAGAAAGCATGTACAAAGAAAACTTTGTCACAAAAGAACAAGAAATAGTACACGAAATTCTTTGAGTCCTTACAGGTAGAGAGCGCTTGCCGTTGCAGCTTGTCTATTTGTAGACGATGCATCGGGACGTCACCGGCAGGTTGTTGGTGCTAGCGACTCTAACAAAGCAGGTGCTAGCGACTCTTGCAAAGTAGGTTAGAAATCAGATTAATAATGTTGCTCACGCAGCATATGTTCGCTTTATCGGGCAACAACAAAGTTATTGACTGTGGATGGTATCGTCAGAATGGAAATAACGAAGTCACTGTAAAAAAGTCATTAATTTTGGCACTTATCTTGAAAGGATTCCCACGCAGATTTCGTCGAAGATGTTATGGCTCATGTTGTTGATTCTAGGGTGATTCCACTTTCACTGCTAGAAGGTCCAGATCTGTATTTTAGCAATATTTGCAGGTCTAACAAATGCGTTTTTCAGGAAATTCGTAATGATCAAACAATCCCAGATCAGAACAATGGTATGGTAGAAATAATTTTTGACTTGGTGTTGCCGGCCGGTGTGGCCGTGCGGTTCTAGGCGCTTCAGTCTGGAACCGCGTGACCGCTACGGTCGCAGGTTCAAATCCTGCCTCGGGCACGGATGTGTGTGATGTCCTTAGGTTAGTTAGGTTTAAGTAGTTCTAAGTTCTAGGGGACTGATGACCACAGATGTTAAGTCCCATAGTGCTCAGAGCCATTTGAACCATTTGACTTGGTGTTCACGATCCATATTTGTATTAAACTTCTTGTAAATTGATATATACTTCTTCTTAATTGTCACATCATCAAGAAAACAGTTTTGCATCAATCTTCATATATTTAATTTCCACTTTAACCAAACACAAGACTTGACTGTTCTTTTACAAAGCGAAATAACAACTTAACTTCTGCAAAGTGAAACAAAGACTGCTCTGTGCGCATTCGCGCCAAAACGGTTTACAAGTAAGTCAAAGATTATGACAGTCTCACAGAAATGAATACACTGAAGAACCATATCATTGTAATATATGGATACATCGGAGTACCTATGCATTAATAAAACCAAATGTGAATATTGTCACAAAAATATGTCTGTTACTTCGCAGAAAAGTAGTACGGTATTATTGGTATCGAGAACTGTGGTTGGAGTGCCGTATCGGTCACGTAAATAAAAAACCATTACACGACGTAATGATGATGACTCCATTAGTCCTGAAACTGCTATGTCTAAATGTTCTTGATTGGTGCAGGCTCCACCATGCAATATTGTTATCTTTCCTCTACGTTTCTGTGGAAACAGGCTGGTCGGAAGTAATTGTTGTTGCGTAGATCTAATTTTGTATGTGCGCGATTATAACGTTCCGTATACACGTTTCTGTTTTTAGCGTTTCGTATACAGTTTTTGAAACACCCTCTGATCGTCATATTACAGTCCTTACACTTATAGCAATCACGATCGCGAATTTACAGTTCTGGCTAAACCAGCGTCACCCGTAACTCAGTTTGCAAGTCTCCACGGTGACAGTTCAGGCTTCAGCGCGAGCGGCAGCTTATTAAGGAGCACACATGGTAGTAACTCTGAGGTATATTAATAGTGCAGTTCGTTTAGCTGTAAACAGTTCAGTTCTCACAAAGACGATCACTGTCCATTCGTGCAAGCATTGTCACTGTTGTTTGCAGTACTCCATGAAACTCTCTGCACTCAAGCAGTGTAACACATTGTTCCACTACATCCACGCTGAAATTTAGTTTAAGTCGTGACCGAAAAATACGAACGCGGCCATGAATTTTCGTGTGATCACGTCCAGCACGACTATACAATATAAACAGCACGCACGCCACGACACTACGCACCTTCCCACTGACTTCACTGTGCGAGTGCCACTATCGATATCCTTTCGCATCACAGTTCATACAACAGTACTGCATATTGCATTTGCTTTTAGACAGCGCAGTACATATATGCATTACAAAGAAAAATGAATCACGTATTGAAGTTTCTGCGTACTCAGTTAAAAGGAGAATCATACAGCAACATCAATGAAACAAAAGATAGTAACATTTCATATTACATAACAAAACATCAATAATACTCCAGAGTATCAAGTACATACGTACAGAGAAAAAGGAAACAAAAGAAAAGAAATAAGAAAAGGAAAAAAACTATCTTTGAATATTAGCAATGTCTTCACAAGCTCTTCCGACATCACCTACCACCTTCCCTTTTCTTCTAATGTCTACGCATCCCTCCAACGATTGAGATATTCCTTGACTTCCGAAAAGCATTTGACTCAGCATCACACCTGTGCTTATACGACTGTATGTGGTATCGAGAGTATATGGTATCGAGAGAAATATCTGATAGGACTGATGATTTCTAACGAAGACGCGGAGTAAACGCAGGGTCATCGACAGAAGGAGAAGTATATTCAAGCGTCGGGGTCCTTGTTGTTCATGTTGTATATGAATGGCCTGCCAGACAATATTATGAGTAGCATTAGACTTTTACCAGATGGAACAGGTTATTGCTGTTGTTGTTGTCGTCTTCAGTCAGAAGACGGCTTTGATGCAGCTCTCCATGGTACTCTATCCTGCGCAAGCCTATTGATCTGTAAGTAACTGCTGCAGCCTACATCCTTCCGAATTCGCTCACCGTATTCACCTCTTGGTCTCCCTGTGCGACAGCAGCGTCCAATCTTCTAGCTTACCTGGGACACATCGGAGGAGGACGAGTGTTTCTGAGCTACACACGACCTACACTAACAATAATTGCTGAGGGAAAAAAATAAAATTAAAAAAATAGCAACGGTCGGAGGTATATAGTTATGACATTTAAGTAGTTTACAATTAATTAATTTATGGCTCTTTATTCTAAAAAAGGAAGACAGACTGAATTTGATGTTTTGTACATGAGATTTCAGTACTTTCTTAACTTTACATAAATGGAATTTTGATGGGTTTTCTTATCGATCATACGATAGATGCTCAGTTATTAGGCCGCGGTGGTACTTGCTTTCGGCTGCATGCGGCTTTTGCACGACATTTACCCCCCACCACCCACGCTTCCCTTCAATACTAAATTGGTGATCCCTTGATGTTTCTAAATCTGTTCTGTCAAACGATTGCTTCTTTTAGCCAAGTTGTGCCACAGATTTCTTGTCTCCCCAATTCTGCTCAGTATCTCCTCTTTAGTTACGCGGCCTACTCATCTAATGTTCAGCATTCTTCTGTAGCAGCATATTTCAAAAGTTTCTGTTCTTTCTTGTAACTGTTTATCGTCCATGCTACACTCCAGACAAGTGCCTTCACAAAAGACTTCCTAACACTTAAATCTGTATTCAATGTTAAGAAACTGTGTGACTTCATAAAATCAGTGTTAGAACGAAAGGGAGGGTTTGAATCATCAATGAAAGCAAACAATGATCATTTAGAGTCATTTATGAAAAACAAAAATGACAGATTAGGAGGGTAAGAGTTAGCGATGAAAACTGATAACAGAGTCATTTATGAAAGCTGTAAGTGATCTTTTAAAAAATGGAATGAAAACCAGTTCCACATTAGAAAATATGGAGTCAAGAATGGGAGAGGGTAACGGGGTTAGAATCAACCCTGAAAACCAATAGTGATTATAAATCCAAAAAAGACCTATTGGAAACAGAAATCCCGGAGTTAAAAAAATCAGTTAGTAGAAGGTACGCAAAGTATGAATTCCAGAGCAGGCATAGTCGACAATAGAGTCATAATTTTAGAAAATAAGTTTTTCAACGAAAGTGAAAAGCAAAGAAAGTACATAGAACAATTAAATTCTGAACAAAAAGTGATGAGGAGATCGGACGTGGGGAGCCAAGTTTGGGACTTGTCTCCATTGTAACTATGTAAAACGTACTTATTGCAATTCTGCATTGTGTGATAACACAGTACTGTGACTCAACCAGAAGAGCCTGTAAATTGAAAAGAAAGGCTGCGCTAGAACACACACACGTCTAAACAAGTTTGTCCATCCTCCGTTTCTGCCGGACTACTCCGCCCAGAGTATGGGGTGCAGGGGAACCACACAGTCGGGGTGGACTTCCTGGCCGATTTGGGGGAGATAAGGGTCGCAACAAGGGGAGGAACTCTCCATTCCCGCCCGTCACATTTACCACTCAACCGAATGAGAGTGCTCACAGTAATTCCACTTCCTGCCGCTGACCTATTATCATTAAGTTTACGTGTCGGTTGTTCCTTATGGGAGACTCCGACCGCGTATGCCGACACAACTGTGCAGTCTGAAGCCACTATTATGCAGCCATAATATTTTTGTATAAATGGTTCAAATGGCTCTGAGCACTAAGAACTAGGCGTAAGAAGTTATAGTTACGTCAATTTCTGTTTTGTATAAATCTATAAATAGTCGATATCATAATGTCTCGCTCTCTTTTGTCATTCCGTCATTTTATCTCCGCTCATCTTATCTAACGTTGTCTGTTTTGTGTTAGCTCGTGTGAAGGCTTGTAACTTTTAATAGTGAAAATGTATAGTGTGGAAGTATTCAAATCTTTAATTTCAGAAGTATCTTCCATCTTATTTGAAAGTAAATTACCTTCATGAAATTGAAAAATTTTATTACTAAAAAAATGATCATTAATTTTTTAAGTGAGATAGACAGCTTCAGTGGATAGGAGTTAATTCAAAGTTGAAACTGTGAGAACTTTATTATTTGCGATCGCTATACTGTGCAGCGCAGCCTCGTCATTTTTTCATCAAATCGCACCTAAATTAACATAGGTAAAGGACCTTTGATTGCCAGCATTAATGAACACTGACTTTACAAAAACTTGCAAAAATAACTTTTGACGTGAATTTAACTTACTTGCAAGAGTAGGATAGGACTTGCTTAAATATTATCGTCTTTGTTCGTTGATTAATCCATCAGAGTTAAAGGGAGAAAAATACTACAAAATATTCAGTTCCACTACGAACCCCATTTTACAACGAACTTAAGAGACAGTAATTTGCGGCGTCTTCTCTCAAAGAAAATTAAAAGATGGTTCAAATGGCTCTGAGCACTATGGGACTCAACATCTAAGGACATCAGTCCCCTAGAACTTAGAACTACTTAAACCTAACTAACCTAAGGACATCACACACATCCTTGCCCGAGGCAGGATTCGAACCTGCGACCGTAGCAGTCGAGCGGTTCCAGACTGAATCGCCTAGAACCGCAGGGCACACCGGCCGGCTGAAAATTAACAATTATCACGCCCTTAGATGAGAAAGAAACCAATATTAACTTCGGCTAACCACTAACAACTAGCCAAGGTACGTCAAGATTAAGAGAGCTACCACAAGTTCACGGCACTCTCTACCTGTGTCCGGTGCTCGCAGTTCGCCCATGTCCTCGCATCAACAAATGTGAAGTTCCAAGATGAATTCCGTTGTTGTTTGCGCTCTGCCAATTTGTAGCGCAATTGTTAATTTCTTTGTCTTTCATATGGTGTTTTGTTTTGACAACATGACAAAATAAATCAGACTCATTTGTACCACAGTACTGGAAAAGAAGAAGAAGTAACACGGCAGAGAGAAGCTGCTTACACAATACTGGCGGAAAGCGGAAAAATCAACTAAGAAGCCTAATAAGGCTAATTTGTTTGCTTCAGTCGAAATGAAGCTCGCAAATGTTTGTGTGTGTGTGTGTGTGTGTGTGTGTGTGTGTGTGTAGTCATTAACAATTATGTAGCATCCACTCACCACTGGATGGCCCCTACGTTCATTACAGTCTACAGCTATATGCATTCATGATGAAAGAGAAATGCCTACGTCAGTCGCACGAGAGTACTAAAATAATGCAATGGCGATAGGTGAAAATTTGTGGCAGACTGGGACTCGAACCTGGATTTCCCAATTTACGCAAGCAGTCGTCTTTACTGCTTGGGTTATCCGAGCAAGCTTCCAATCCAAATTCCCAACTTACCGCACACAACTTTGGTAGCACTTCCCCCTTCCCCTCTCCCACCCTCCCCATCCATTTTCCTCGTTACTCCCAGCATTCAGCATAAATCCAGCAAGAGGTCGGACCTCGGGTGCATTCACATCGAAGGTATCATGAAATGCCATCAAGTTGCATGTATTACCATAGTATAAGATGATTCTTACTAACATTTAAAAACCTCAGAAGAAACGTAGATGATTACCAGACAAGTAATTTAATGTAAGAGACATGGGGTCGCAAATGTCGAGAAATACGCCATAAGTGGATGACAAATTGTAACGTCTCCTTTAAACAATTAAAAATGACAGTGCTGGAAAACCTCTTACGTTATTTGATTTTCAAACAGCTGAGCAAAACTGAACGTACTCAGACATTTCTCTCTTTACTTATTCTGATCATCACTAAACTGACACACAATATTTTTAGCGCAACGCAATCTCACTTTCAATAATCCCTACAAAAGAATGACCCCGACTAACAGTAACCTATACCTTTCATGAATCACTTACCTCACAACAATCTTCGTTACTCGAACTACTGCAGTACAGCGAGCGCCAATACTGCCAGCTAAATAAAAGATTCTAACTACTGAAGACACTAACTACTGATAGGCATAACTAGCAAATGAAAAATTTTGATAGAGAACAAACAATGCATTTACCTTAATAACGTTCAACAGCCATCATCATGACGTCCATCTTTACAAATTTCCTTTTTCTCGCGGACACACGTCCAGATCGTCCGCTTATAGTAGCCTCTCAAAACTCGGGCATCTCTCTCCCCACATCCACCACTGCTGGCGGCTCACCTCCAACTGCCCAACGCTACGCGCTGTTCACATCCAACTGCCCAACACTACAATAGCGAATATTACAACAATGCCGACCAGCCACAGACTGCACATAGCACAGTCAGTGATTTTCATACAGAGTGCTAGGTGGCGTTAATCATCATAAAAACCTAAACAGTCTACTTACAAAATGTATGTCACCAGTTGACGAACCTCGCCGCAAATACAGCGTTTGAGCCCATCGGTCTTTCACACCACCATCCCAACCCAAGTCAGGTATTCACGTCGGTGTGGCTCTGGGTCCACGTGTACAACTTTAGCGCGGGGGGCTCAGGGTTCGAGTCCTGCGTCTGGCAGGCAGTATTTTTTTCATTGCGTGAGACGATTATATGTTTACATTGAGGTAAGACTTATTATTTTATCTACCCGTTTCGCGGTTTCCGCTGGTCTACTGCGAAGTATAGCACAACAAAAACCTACCGTATTGCGTCACGAGTAAATGAATGTAAGCTTCCGAACTGCGCCGTTAGCAGTGAATGATTTACGTCTTCTTTGCTAGATAATGTCTATATAAATAAAAGAGAAGGGACAAAAGGAAAGAAACAAAAAATAAGAACAGCTTTTCCTTGGTTACAGAGAGGACAATAATTACGTTTACAACAGATCACATTTACAATAGGCGTACGAAATTTGCACTGTTTGCTCGAAAGCAAGAATTGCGTCGTTCAATTGTCCCTTCACGTCCAAACCCAGCTCCTGTGTGTGTGTGGCGAGGTACGTCATCTGGCGCTGCCCATCTTCAACATCTCTCATCCAGTTCTGGGTTATTCCCGACATGTGTGACCCCGTGTGTCTTATATTAATTTACTGGTCTCAGCGTCTTCTACGTCGCTTCGGGAGTTTCTAAACGTTAACAGGAATCATCTGAATGTTTGGTGTCTGTTCTTTCGGACATGTCGTCTCGGTCTTATCCCTTAGAACTTTTCGTCCACCTACCAACCATCCTTTTCGAACTATGTTGCAACCACCTCCATTGTTTCACTTCCGCTAGTGTCACAACGTCTTCCACTTGACTCTGTTCCCTGGCCTATATGTGTGTGTTTCTGCCTCAGCTAGAAATTACTAACGTACATCACTCCACAGGTCACTGAACAACCCTTAGTCTTATATGGTTCCCGTGTCTTATTTGGTCATGTCTCACTGCTGTAAGTCAAAATTTCTAACGCAGACTACTGCAAACTCTCATTTTTAGCTACACCGTAAGCTTAATTTTGAAAATCGTATATGGTTTACAGCAAACCTTCCTTGATATTTTTACTCTGCTTTCCATTTTTACTCTTCTGTCTATTTCTCTTAGTCCTTTTAACTATCCTAAATAGAAAAATTCAACTCGTTCTACGACTTCATTTGTACGATTTACACTTCAGTGTAACGGTTGTTCCGTATTCCCGTCATGGTGTAATTGTTCTCTATGATTACATTCAACTTTGCTTCGTTAAGCCTTTCAACCCGTTGTTGAAGTTTACACAATTTACACGCAAACAGTGCAACGTCATCATGGAAGCTCTCTACTAATAAATTATCACAATTCACTCCATTTTCAATAAACAGACCATGCAATTAGTAGCAGAACTCATATCCATTGGTCGTATTCGCATCTAACACTGCTCTTAACTAATAAGACCACAGCTAAAGCCATTATCATGAGTTGTACTTTTAATTACTGGAAAAGTATTGAATACTACCAGTTCAAGTCAGGTTTCACGACACACTCAGATTTGTTGTCCCAAACCAGTCGCTATGCTTCGTGTTACACATACGGTTGAAAACGCTGTTCTATCTTCCTTATAAATTAGTCCATTACCAGCGATAATTTTACCAGTTATTTGAAATAACGTAAGCTACATTCTTTATTAATCACTCGCTGTGTCCCCTGTTTACTGTTACATCCTAGCACGCGCTTCGCGTCCACACTCTGGCCCCAGACTCCACAGATTCCTCTCGGTTGACTCAATTCCTATCGTCCGCACTACTCGTGTGGCTGTTCAACGAAGACGACCGCAGGAAGAAAGGTGAACCGCAATGGCTAATGTGAGTGGTGCACTAATACACTTGCAACCAGCGCACTTCGCATTTGGGCGCAGCCAGGGTCGTGTTGTTCTGTGCGTCGCACACTGTCAACGCGCGAATGCGGTGATCGCCTTTGTACGAGCATTATCGGTAATTTTAACAGCGAACTAATGACCTTTTCAATAATTCCAACACCAAGGAAGATGCACCGAGCATGGGTGGATTACAGTACTCAACAGCTAGTTTGCATCTGGGATGAGATACATTAATTAGTATGTATTTTGATGGTATAGGATCCGAATATTTCTTTCAAACTTCTGTTCTTTTAAGCACATGTCTAACTGTTATTTCATTTTACTTTATTTTTGGGTATAGAGTGCTAGAAGATCTACAAATCGTCTCCGGATGGCAGGTGTGACAGAGAAGCAGCAAAGAAAAGAAGATCATCGTTGTCACATTTTTCGAATTAAGTCGAAAATATGTGTGAACTAGTTTAGACCTTCTATTGCTTTCATGTCTATATGTTCATTTTACACCGTTTGAGCTAAGGGAAATCTGCAGCGCTTAATTTTATTTTCTAGTGCTTCGTACAACGTGTAATTTTGAAATTTATGTCCAAGTCATTCAATAGACTAACGGATTTTCTTTGTTAAATTTTACCATTGTGAATGTAAGTACAAGATGTCTAATCTCACGACATTTTATCCTTAACGTCGTGTACTGCTTTTCATTGTTCTGCCAGCATTCCTTTTTTTTCAAATCATAATTATTCAAAATACTTTTTAATTTACGTTAATGTTATTGTGAAAATAGGCATTATTTCAAAAATGCAGAAAGAGAGTAGCGTAGATCTTTACGTTGAACTGAATGAGTTTGCTGAGATGGAAGTTGATAGTGCACGAGTTTCGTAACCCGATGTGGAATCGCGTTCTGAAACTGATACAGGTATTATGATAGATAATTCACTGTATGAAAATGACGCTCACTTACATGATCTTCCACGTACTGCCATTCATCAATCTGATGATAATGTTTTACATGTAGTAAATGTTCCGATGGGCGATATTTCACGTGAAACGAACATACATATAGGCGCTCAACCAGCTGATCTCATTGCTTTATTGCTGCAAAAGTTTAAGGCAATGAGGGACGACACAGCCGCGCAACTTGAGAACCAACCAAAGAATTACAAAACCACTTCAAAGAATTACAAAGCCTATCCAAATAAGAACAACGACAGCATAATGATTTGAAAAAAAGAATCTAGTAACATAGAGAAATCGACTGCTAATTTCAACACATTGTCATTACAGTACGATACTCTAGGAAATACTGATTTTTTGCGATGAGTTATACACAAAGATGTAGAAATTAATGATAAATTTAATTCAGAAGTAGAGCGTGCCTTAGATGAAGCGGTCACAACCACTATGTCCGAGCGAGACAATGTTGGTAAACTGGTAAAATCCGAATCAGAACAAATAAAAGTTAGTTTCAATAAAGATCTGCCAGAATGGGGTGATCAAGTAACCTCCCAAATCACTATCCTACAACAGGAACCGTCTACAGCCAGGAGCGTGATCCAAAGTATCCCCCAACAGTCAGTAAAGAATGTGAGTCTTACGCCAGTCCTACTGCATGAAATCACACAGCATACTACAACGACACAAATTCTAATAACTTATCGTCAGCTCGTCTATCACATGAAGGAACACTGCACAATCACTTTCTCCCGTTTTACTTGAAGAAAGTTTAATTCAGCGCTCAGCGGAAGCAATCCCAGGTCTTTACGCTAAAATGGCGGGGTCAAGTTATACTGACGAATTACAGTTCTAGCCAGCCTTATAGTTGTCGTGCAGCTCACCTGACATCATCTCCCACATCATCCGAGTGTGGCGCGGAGCATGCTGACCAGCACGCGCGGAAACAGAAACGTAAACATAAAAGAAAGTACATCCTTCCTTTGACAATCGGACACCCATAACCAAGCTGCGACAAATTCCTTTAAATCTCATTCAGCCCTCCGATGAGGGTCGTATCACTGGGTGGGGGCAACCAAGACAAGCACGTCCGTCTCTTAAGGTATAACGACTGTAATGATATCAGAGATGAGTTGACTATGCATCAGACTCTGCAGAGTAAACAAACACGACTTTCAGTGCATCCTCAATACATGCCGTAGTAGGGAAAATTCCCACCAAAATAGTTTTAGACACGGGCGCATCTATTAATGTTTTACTGTAAAACTTGTTTAAAAAGAGTCTAAGGAGACAAAGTGCCGACCTACCTGATACAAAATCGTTGTATTGTCGGAGCTCTAGGTACAAAGTCGCAACCTGTCAAGTGGCAGATACAAGTAAAAACTTTCGCTGAAAATGGAGTGACCTTATGGCCGTTCATCTTGGCGTTGATTGCGTGCTGGGTATGGAGTTTTTCCAAGAAAAGGACATAAAATTAGACTTTCTTTGGGTAGTGCTACTTACACATCGAGGGAAAGGATGTCGAAGTAGATTTAATATAAAGGCCAGTGGAATAAGGTAAGTACAACCAGGGAATTAAAGTAAAATTTTTAGAGACAAACAGTGTATCTGAAGATTGTTTCACTATGGTGACAATGACAATAACAAGGAATATATACAAGATAAGGTACTCAACAGCAATTAGATTTAAGAAACACGCTTTTGAAGCACCTGCGTGTTTTTGAGGACAAATCTGGCATAATAAATATGTATTTGTACTACATGGACGTAATGCCCACAAATCATTTTGCCATAACCTTACTCCATTCTGTGGACGAAAAGAGAAGCTGTCGATCGAGAAATAAAACGAATACTTCAACGGAAAGTAATTGAATCCTCACATATACCGTACTGTAGTCCATTATTATCAGTAAATAAACCTAATCGTCAATCGTGCCTCGTCCTGGAAGCCTGTGCTATTAATAAAATAACTGTAACAGTCTGAACGCAACCAGAAGATCTAGAAGAGCAATTACAAAAAGTTCATGCAGTATTCTGTTTGACTAACCTATATCTCAATTCTTTCTATTGGCAGGTCTTATTGTAAAATGCTGACAGAAGTTATCACTTTTGTGTTTTACCGTTTGGACTTAACGTAAGTTCTGGTGTATTTATTATTGCACTGGATGCAGTTCTCGGACCAGATCTACTATATAAAGGAAAACTATATGCTGATGACATCTTGACTGCAACTGCTACTTGGGAAGCATACCTTGACTTTTTTTTACCCAACATTACGTAAATTTTCAGAGGCTGGAGTCGCAGTTAACTTGCAGAAATACATTTTTGGTCGTGAGGAAATAAAATTTTTTAGTCATGTCATATCTCCCGTAGGAATAACACCTGATCGTGTTTAGATAAGTACAGTGAAAAATTGTCCAGCTCCAAACACAAAATGACAGTTGAAAGCTTTTCTTGGCCTTCGTTTGTTTTTTGGTCGTTTTGTTCCTGAACAGTAACTTAATAGTACAGCATTGATGAGACTGTTAAAAAAGAATGCCACATGATACTAGTCAGAAAAATGTCAAGCAGATTTCGATGCAATAAAGAATGCTTTAGTAAATTCTGAAATCCTATGTCATCCTGACGTGAATGTAGATTTTTGCGTTGCTAAAGACGCATCCTTTTCGGGAATTGGTTCACATCTATTTCAAATGCTTGAAAAGGACGGAAAGACTAAAGTTAATATGATTGTTTTTGTTAGTACAACCTTTTCAGAATGTAAACATGGGTATTACGTTGCTGAGTTAGAACCTCTGGCCATAATAAGGGCGTTTAAGAAGTTCAGTTACTACATTTATGGAAAAATTTGAGGTATTTTGCTACCACCACACTCTGAGCTTTCCATTAACTTGTAGGCTACTACATCCTAGGATTATGAGGTGGACAGCTTTTCTACAGGAATATGGTTTCGAGATAATGCGAGTAAAATGTAAGACCAATTTTATAGCTGACGGTTTTGTCGCGTCTACCACAAGGGTAGGGATTTAACAGGACAAATAACTGACAAAATTTTGTCAGTGAAAGACATATGTCACAAACAATGCTATTAAGATATGTGTAACAACATGTCTACATTGCAAGATATAGATCCGAGGGGGCATAAAATAAAATCTTACACAAAGCCCATCTGAGAAAATTTTAGAGCACTACAAAACTCAAAACAAAGTTTTATTCTACAGACGTAGTGTTTCTGGTGACAACTGGTGTGTGCACGTTCCAGATACTTGTAGAGAAACCTTAGTTTGTCGTAGACATTATGTTTGGGGTCATTATGCTGCCGCAAAATGTTTAAGGAAAGTGAATTTGTATTGTTACTTTCCAAATTTGTGACGGTATGAACAGCTTTTACAGACTTGTCTACAGTGTCAAAAAGCAGAGCCGACTAATAAGTGCCGCTACACAGAATTACACCCTCCCTATCTTAGCAACACAGCCATTACAAGTTGTGCCTCTTGATGTCAGCGGGCCAGTGCTCTCTCGCCACGGTGGTGTTAAGTGTTTAACAGCTCTGTACGACCTTTCATCAAAATATATAAAGCTGTTGTTTAATAGTTGTGTATGACCTCTTCTCAAAATATGTCGAGCTATATGCTAAAAGATCGACAACAGCGTCCACTATTATTACGAGGATTCTCAAACACATAAGACAATAGTCCGAAGCACATTTCGATATACCGGTTCCACCCTCAGACTAACCCAGCCGAATGCATTTTCAAAGAATTCAATCACTTTATGAGAACTTTTGTCAATACACAACGCACACGACGGATAGAATTTATTCAACCGTTTAAAGATATTGTAAATAATTTAGCTATTTACACAACAACACACACATCTGCAGAACTACTTAATAACCGTAAGGAAACCAACCAATAGATAAACCCATTGCCACATCTGCCTAAAGAAGAACCCGCTCTGGAAAAAAAGGTGAGGAACACAAAAGCATCACTCATTGATCATGATATCACTCATGGATCATAACAGAACTATAAAAGAGACATGCGCAATAGGTTAAGTCATGTTCAGAAATACAGGGCTATTACAAATGATTGAAGCGATTTCATAAATTCACTGTAGCTCCATTCATTGACATATGGTCACGACACACTACAGATACGTAGAAAAACTCATAAAGTTTTGTTCGGCTGAAGCCGCACGTCAGGTTTCTGCCTCCAGAGCGCTCGAGAGCGCAGTGAGACAAAATGGCGACAGGAGCCGAGAAAGCGTATGTCGTGCTTGAAATGCACTCACATCAGTCAGTCATAACAGTGCAACGACACTTCAGGACGAAGTTCAACAAAGATCCACCAACTGCTAACTCCATTCGGCGATGGTACGCGCAGTTTAAAGCTTCTGGATGCCTCTGTAAGGGGAAATCAACGGGTCGGCCTGCAGTGAGCGAAGAAACGGTTGAACGCGTGCGGGCAAGTTTCACGCGTAGCCCGCGGAAGTCGACGAATAAAGCAAGCAGGGAGCTAAACGTACCACAGCCGACGGTTTGGAAAATCTTACGGAAAAGGCTAAAGCAGAAGCCTTACCGTTTACAATTGCTACAAGCCCTGACACCCGATGACAAAGTCAAACGCTTTGAATTTTCGGCGCGGTTGCAACAGCTCATGGAAGAGGAAGTGCGAAACTTTTCTTCAGTGATGAAGCAACATTTTTTCTTAATGGTGAGGTGAACAGACACAATGTGCGAATCTGGGCGGTAGAGAATCCTCACGCATTCGTCCTGCAAATTCGCAATTCACCAAAAGTTAACGTGTTTTGTGCAATCTCACAGTTTAAAGTTTACGGCCCTTTTTTCTGTGAAAAAAACGTTACAGGACACGTGTATCTGGACATGCTGGAAAATTGGCTCATGCCACAACTGGAGACCAACAGCGCCGACTTCATCTTTCAACAGGATGGTGCTCCACCGCACTTCCATCATGATGTTCGGCATTTCTTAAACAGGAGATTGGAAAACCGATGGATCGGTCGTGGTGGAAATCATGATCAGCAATTCATGTCATGGCCTCCACGCTCTCCCGACTGAACCCCATGCGATTTCTTTCTGTGGGGTTATGTGAAAGATTCAGTGTTTAAACCTCGTCTACCAAGAAACGTGCCAGAACTGCGAGCTCGCATCAACGATGCTTTCGAACTCATTGATGGGGACATGATGCGCCGAGTGTGGGAGGAACTTGATTATCGGCTTGATGTCTGCCGAGTCACTACAGGGGCACATATCGAACATTTGTGAATGCCTAAAAAACTTTTTGAGTCTTTGTATGTGTGTGCATTGTGAAAATATCTCAAATAATAAAGTTATTGTAGAGCTGTGAAATCGCTTCAATCATTTGTAATAACCCTGTATTTATCTGGAGGAACAGTACAACGTAAATCTCATCCGAAATCGCCTGCCGGCCACTGTGACCAAGCGGTTCTAGGCAATTTAGTCCAGAACCGCGCTGCTACTACAGTCGCAGGTTCGAATCCTGCCTCGGGCATGGCAGTGTGTGATGTCTTTAGGTTAGTTAGGTTTATGTAGTTCTAAGTCTTGGGGACTCAGGACCTCAGATGTCAAGTCTCATAGTGCTTAGAGCCATTTGAACCATTTTTTTTTAAATCGCCTGCTTTACATAAAACAAACAGCAAATGGCGATTACTCTACATATGAACCTATCAAACAGTCAACAGATCACAGCCTTTCCTAAATCTGGTAAAATTAAAGAGCTTTATTGTAGCCCCCTCCTCCCCCCACGCTCCGCTCCCCATGAACCACAGACGTTGTCTTCGTTGAGGAGGCTTGCATCCCTCAGCGATACACATTCTTATACTGTAGGTGCAATCACAACAGAGAGGCCAGTGCCCGACAACGGTCTGGATGATTGATTGATCTGGCCCTGTATCATCAACCAAAACGGGCTTAAAAAATAAAAAAATAAAAAGGGAGAGAGAGAGCTGAGCCAATCTCCTTGATGTTGCAGAATCTCTTGAAACCGCTTAGAACTTATCAAAACATACATAAATATTTATTTTAATATTGATCTAAAAAAAGAAATGTTGTATCTTTCGTGTTTTAAAACGTTTATTTCAGCACAACCGTCTAAAGTTGTGCAAAAGCGTTACTGATGTTTTCGTACCATTGTTTCATGATCCCGACCTATGTGAAAGGTTTGATAACTACCTAAATGACGTCCTTATCGAGTTATGACATCCAGGAAAAGTATGGACAAGAAACTCAGCGGAACTATTCGCCAGCCTCTTTCACCTCCTGTCACCTGACTTACCTAGGCATGTGGTTTACATGTTCACCGTCACTAATAAAACAGGCTAGGTCAATTAAAGTAATGTAATTTCATACTGAAACGCAAAAAGAAATGAAAAACTATCCTTCTTAAAGAAAGAAAACATTTTCCTATGTGTATGAACAATTTCTACCTATGTAAAAGAAATCAGTATCCATATTGGTTTGTGTATACGATAAATTCTACAAGCGTTAAGCGAGTTCAGGAACAAAAGGACTGAACAGACATTATGTAGTGAATTTTTAAACGGCGTTATCAAATTCATGGTGAAAAATTGTGCCAACGCTCTTCAAGGGGGCTGTGTAGTCCCACAATTTATTATTACCGTCACAGCTTCCCGAGCTAAGAGATATGTTCTATGATTTATTTTTACCCCGAGTTAGCTTTTAGGACAAATGCTAGTGTATCTCGTTACTGTCTTGTATTCTCTTCCGTCGTCGCCTTCTTAGTGAACGGACGGAATAAAAGGTTGTGTATTGCAACGTTAATTTAGATTTTTACAATAATGTGAATATTCACTTTATTCATTTGTATTACTTAATTTACAGGAGAAACAAACCGCTTTCTACGGATTGGAGCGTGGAATGTTAGATCCCTTCATCGGGCACGTAGGTTAAGAAATTCAAAAATGGAAATGCATAGATTGAAGTTAAGAGATAGTGGGAATCAGTTAAGTTCGGTGGCAGGAGGAACAAGACTTCTGGTCAGCTAAATACGGGATTATAATTACAAAATCAACAGAGGTAATGCAAGAGTAGGTTTAGTAATGAATAAGAAAATGGGAATGTGGGTAAGCTACTTTGAAGCGTTGTTGTTGTTGTGGTCTACAGTCTGGAGACTGGTTTGATGCAACTCTCCCTGCTACTCTGCCCTGTGCTAGGCTCTTCATTCCGTGTAACTACTGCGACCTTCATCGTCCTGAACCCGTCTACTGTATTCATTCTTGGTCTCCCTCTACGATTTTTATCCTCTTCCTCCCCCCCTCCCCCCACGATTCCCTTCAGTACTAAATTGGTGATCCCTTGATGTCTCAGAAAGTGTTCTACCACTCAATCCCTTCTTCTAGTAAGGTTGTGCCACAAATTTTTTTTCTCCAGTTTTATTCAGTACCTCCTCGTAAGTTGCTTGATCTACCCACTTAATATCTGTAGTACCACATCTCAGAATCTTCTATTCTCTTTTTGTCTATACTGTTTATCGTCGATGTTTCATTTCCATGCGTGGCTACACTCCACACAAATACTTTCAGAAAAGACTTCCAGACACTTAAGTCTACACTCGATGTTAACAAATTTCTCTTCTTCGCAAACGCTTTTCTTGTCTGCATCTACACCTACATACATACTCCGCAATCCACCATACGGTGCGTGGCGGAGGGCACCTCGTACCACAACTAGCATCTTCTCTCCCCATTCCACTCCCAAACAGAACGAGGGAAAAATGACTGCCTATATGTCTCTGTACGAGCCCTAATCTCTCTTAGCTCATCTTTGTGGTCTTTCCGCGAAATGTAAGTTGGCGGCAGTACAATTGTACTGCAGTCAGCCGCAAATGCTGGTTCTCTAAATTTCCTCAGTAACGATTCACGAAAAGAACGCCTCCTTTCCTCTAGAGACTCCCATCCGAGTTCCTGAAGCATTTCCGTAACACTCGCGTGATGATCAAACTTACCAGTAACAAATCTAGCAGCCAGCCTCTGAATTGCTTCTATGTCCACCCTCAATCCGACCTGATAGGGATCCCAAACGCTCGAGCAGTACTCAAGAATAGGTCGTATTAGTGTTTTATAAGCGGTCTCCTTTACAGATGAACCACATCTTCCCAAAAATCTACCAATGAACCGAAGACGACTATCCGCTTTCCCCACAACTGCCATTACATGCTTGTCCCACTTCATATCGCTCTGCAATGTTACGCCCAAATATTTAATCGACGTGATTGTGTCAAGCGCTACACTACTAATGGAGTATTCAAACATTACGGGGTCTTTTTCCTATTCATCTGCATTAATTTACATTTATCTATATTTAGAGTTTGCTGCCATTCTTTACACCAATCGCAAGTCCTGTCCAAGTCATCTTGTATCCTCCTACAGTCACTCAACGACGACACCTTCCCGTACACCACAGCATCATCAGCAAACAGCCGCACATTGCTATCCACCCCATCCAAAAGATCACTTGTGTAGATATAAAACAACAGCGGACCTACCACACTTCCCTGGGGCACTCCAGATGATACCTTCACCTCCGATGAACACTCACCATCGAGGACAAAGTACTGGGTTCTATTACTTAAGACGTCTTCGAGCCACTCACATACTTCGGAACCCATCCCATATGTTCGTACCTTAGTTAGGAGTCTGCAGTGGGGCACCGAGTCAAACGCTTTCCGAAAGTCAAGGAATATGGCATCCGTCTGATACCCTTCATCCATGGTTCGCAAGATATCATGTGAAAAAAGGGCAAGTTGCGTTTCGCAGGAGCGATGCTTTCTAAAGCCGTGCTGATGCATGGACAACAACTTCTCTGTCTCAAGGAAATTCATTATATTCGAACTGAGAATATGTTCGAGAATCCTGCAACAAACCGATGTTAAGGATATTGGTCTGTAATATTGAGGATCCGTCCTTCTACCCTTGTTATATACAGGCGTCACCTGCGCTTTTTTCCAGTCGCTCGGGACTTTACGTTGGGCAAGAGATTAGCGATAAACGCAAGCTAAGTAAGGAGCCAATGCAGTAGAGTACTCTCTGTAAAACCGAATTGGAATACCATCAGGACCTGGCGATTTATTTATTTTCAACCCATTCAGCTGCTTCACAACCCCAGGGATGTCTATCACGATGTCCTCCATACGGGAATCTGTACGAGACTCTAACGGCGGTATATATATACTTTTGAACACTATTAAGGTAAATACATTGTTTGTTCTTTATCAAAATCTTTCATTTGCTAACTATGCCGATCTGTAGTTAGTGACTTCAGTAGTTAGAATCTTTTATTTAGCTGGCAGTATTGGCGCTCGCTGTATTGCAGTAGTTCGAGTAATGAACATTTTTGTGAGGTAAGTGATTCATGAAAGGTATAGGTTATTGTTGGTCAGGGCCATTCTTTTGTAGGGATTATTGAAAGTCAGATTGCGTTGCGCTAAAAATAGTGTGTGTCAGTTTTAAGCACAGTCTTTTATAATTTTTCTAAGGAGACGTTTCAAGGTATGACGGTGGTAATGGTTGAATGCTTCGCGCATCGCTCTTTTTACAGCAGCACGAATCTCTACTAACTTTTGCCTGTCCTCCTTCTCCCGATCGATCTTGTACCGCGAGTGCAACTGCCTTTGCTTCCTGAGCATTCTCCGAATTGCGCTGTTAAACCACGGTGGGTCTTTTCCGTCCGTAACCCACTTTTTCGGTACATACTTGTCCAATGCGTGATTTACAATGTGTTTAAAATTTGCCCATAATTCTTCCACGTCCATCGTACCGGAAGTAAATGAAGTCGATTCATTTACTAAGTGGGATGCTAACAACTGCTTATCTGCTCTCCTAGCCTTCTTGACCGACTTTTTAACTTTCGTAACCATAGTCGTAATGACAACATCATTATCACTAATCCCTGTCTCAACACTGACACAGTCGATGAGGTCTGGTCTGTTCGTGGCTACCTAATCTAAAATATTTCCATTACGCGTTGGCTGTCGATTTAGCTGCTCAAGACAGTTTTCGGATAATGTGTTCAAAAGTAATTCACACGACTGCTTGTCTGTACCACCTGTAATGAATCCATAGACATCCCAGTCTATACTAGGTAGGTTGAAGTCGCCTCCGACTAATATAGCATGATCCGGGTACTTCTGCGATACAGAATGTAGATTCTCTTTGAATGATTCTAGAACTGTCACGGTGGAACCTGGTGGCCGGTAATAACACCCCACAATTAACTTTACTTCCCCTAGCCCTGTTAAACGTGTCCAGATAACTTCACATCAGACTATTTCGACCTCAGTAGACACAATATTTTTATCAACTGCAATGAAAACACCGCCTCCTACGGCGTCTAATCTGTCTTATCGATACACGTTCCAACCCTCACTAAATATTTCAGAACTTCCTATCTCAGGGTTCAGCCAGGTCTCAGTCCCGAGAATAATTTGCGCGCCACACGCTTCCTGGAGGGCAGTAAATTCAGGAACTTCATTCCGAACACTCTGAAAATTTACTGCTGATATCTTGACAGCTGAAGTGTCTTTACACTGAGCGCGTCCTGACTTCCCTGCCTCCACGTCGACTGACGAGTGTTCATCAGGACACCTCGCACTACTGCCTAGCCTAAAAAAAACCTACGTGCACGCCACAAGTACTCTGCTACCCAAGTAGCCGCTTCCTTTGTGTAGTGCACCCCTGACCTAACTAGGGGCGTCCTACAATTCCCCACCTAATAGCGCAAGTCTAGAAATCTGCACCCAGAGTCGACGAAGCCTCTGGTTGAGACCCTCCATTCGGCTCCAAACCAAAGGACCCCGATCCATTTTTACAAATCTTTAACATATTGCAGCGTGTCAGCAACTGTGAAATGTACAGCAAATAAACAATTTTTTCAGCCTACAGTTGCAAGGTAATTTTGCGTGCTAAGCATAAAATGTCTTTAACATAAACAAGGCCTTAGCAACTATGTGTCATTACCAAGCATATAACGAAATACAAAGACACACATGTACAATCACATTATAATAAAGGGACAAAGCAGATAGGGAAACACATAGTTGCTAAGGCCTTTTTTATGTTAAAGACATTTTATGCTTAGCACGCATGGTTTTGACACTAATTTTTAGTTACTGTAGCGGGGCTACGCCCTCTTACTATAATATTTAAAGAAAAAAAAATTTATATCTTGGCTTTGTAGTTTGTTCTCAGGTAAATTGTTTAATGTTGCTATACCAATAGATAGGTTTGTCCAATTGTAGGACAGCTTTCAGTCACATTTTGTTTATATGTATATTTGCTCTATGTAATTTTGAGACAGTTTGTCTCTCGCGCTTGCGCTTGCGCTTGCGCATGCGCTTGGCCGCGGCCGAGCCTCGCCGCGTAACTGCTCACGACGCCTAGTTTTCGAGCCGCTTACGTGTGGTCCTGATTTATGGCCGGCGCAGCTCCGTCTACGTTCGCCCTAATGGTTTTAATTTTGACTGACATAATCTTATGATTATGCGTCTTTAATGTTTTAATTTTTAATCAGTGACATGGCCAGTGTTTGGCTCACAAAATAATTTCATTTTTTGTAAGTATCACAATTTCTTCATTATTCAATCATTAGACTGATAATGCATTTTAGTGAATAATATATGTCCATATGTGGTTTAATTTATAGGTTCTGAAGAAGATTCCATTACTGGAATCGAAACCTAGGTAAACGAGTAAAATTACCTTGCAACTGAAGGCTGAAAAAATTGTTTATTTGACCCCGATCCACTCTGGGAACGATGCCTCAAACAGAGAGCTCTGCTTGCACCCCGCGTGCGAGGCCAGCGGTCTTCACCAAATCCGCCAGCCGCCTGTACGAACTGAGGATCGCCTCAGAACCCAAGCGACAGGCATCGTTGGTGCCGACATGAGCAACTACTTGCAGACGACTGCACCCCGTACTCTCGATAGCCGCAGGCAAGGCCGCCTCCACATCTCGGATGAGGCCCCCCGGCAGACACACAGAGTGCACGTTGGATTTCTTTCCAGCCCTGTACGCTATTTCCCTTAGGGGCTCCATCACCCGCCTAGCGTTGGAGCTCCCAATAACCAGCAAGCCTTTGCCCCCGTGTGCCTGCTCGGGCTCTGCTAAAGGAGCGGCCACCTGCCCACTGACAGGATGAACGGGCGAGGCCAGCCGGCCAGCCTCCACATTGGCCCTCGGCCTCGAGCGACGCGAACGCGTTGCAGTCCGCCACTCACCCTGAGGTGAGGACGGCCCCAACGCGCCGTGTGCACCAGAAGGTGCCTCGGCTGCTGAGTCAGCGGACGCAGCAAGCGACACCTGGGGTGTCTCAAGCGACGCGCCAGACCCTCCGCCGTCGCTGCACCTCGAGGCAGCAGGCTGAAGGCGGCTGACCTTGGCCAACAACACGCTCAGCTGCTCGCGAACCGCAGCCAGTTCCTCCTGCGCCCGCACACAGCACGCACACACCCTATCCATCCTACTGCTAATATCTAACGACTCCGCGAATGTATACTCTACGGCTATCAATAAGCAATATTACTACTCTCAAATACGAGAATAAGCAAGGATTTTATGTAATTACATACGCAAGCGCACAAACACTCGGAAAGAAATTAAGAATCAAACTACAAAACAAATATGAAAGCTATATATGCAACTCGCTACTGCACTGCTGCTGCACTGATACTTCACCAGCGGCTTCTCAAGGCTCACTGAGCTGTGTCAAAAGCGCACTGGCTGTCCAAGACAAACAACTGACTAACGACTCCGCGAATTTATACTCTACAGCTATCAATAAGCAATATTACTTTCCAGTCTACATTTTATATCCGCTCTACTTCACCCATCGTCAGTTATTTTGTTGCCCAAATAGCAAAACTCATCTGCTGCTTTTAGTGTCTCATTTCCTAATCTAATTCCCTCAGTATCACCTGATTTAATTCGATTACATTTCGTCATTCTCGTTTTGCTTTTGTTGATGTTCATTTTATATGCTACTTTCAAGACACTGTCCATTCTGTTCAACTGCTCATCCAAGTTCTTTGCTGACTCTGATAGAATTACAATGTCATCGGAAAACCTCAAAGTTTTTATTTCTTTTCACTGAACTTTAATTCCTGCTTCAAATTTTCTTTTGTTTCCTTTACTGCTTGCTCAATGGACAGACTAAATAACGTCGGGGATAGGCTACAACCCTGAATCACTCCTCTCTCAACCACCGCTTCCCTTTCATGCCCCTCGACTCTTATAACTGCCATCTGGTTTCTGTAAAAGTTTTAAATAGCCTTTCGTTCCCTATATTTATCCCCTGCTACTCTCAGAATTTGAAAGATAGTATTCCAGACAACATTGTCAAAAGCTTTCGCTAAGTCCTTAAATGCTACAAACGTAGATTTGCCTTTCCTTAACATATCTTCCATGAAAAATCGTAGAATCAGAATGGCCTCGCGTCTTCAAACATTTGTCCGTATTTCAAACTGACCTTCTAACAGTTTTTCCATTCTTCTGTAAGGAATTCGTGTTGGTATTTTTCAACCTTGAATTATTAAACTGGCAGTTCGTAAATTTTCACATCCATCAGCACCTGCTTTCTTTGGAATTAGAATTATTATATTCTTCTCGAAGTCTGAGAGTATTTCGTCTGTCTCATATATCTTGCGCGTCAGATGGAAGAGTTTTGTTGTGGCTGACTCTCCCGAGGCTATCAGCAATTCTAACAGAATGGTGTCTACTCCCGGGGGCTTGTTTCGACTTAAGTCCTTCAGGGCTCTGTCAAATTCTTCTCGCAACATCATAGCAGCCATCTCTTTTTCATCAACGTCCTCTTCCAGTCCTATAATATTGCACTCAGGTACAGATCCTCTATACGCTCGTTCCATTTTTCAGCTTTCCCTTCTTTGCTTAGGACCGGTTTTCTATGTGGGCTCTTGATACTCATTCAGGTGGTTCTCTTTTCTCAAAGGCCTCTTTAATTTTCCCGTAGGCGGTATCTATCTTTCCCCTGATGATATAAGCTTCTAAATCCTTAAATTTTACTCTAGCCATTCCTACTTACGCATTTTGCACTTCGGTCAGTCTCATTTTTTAGATTTTTGTACTCCATTTCACCTGCTTCATTTGCTGCATTTTTATATTTTCTCCTTTCATCAATCAAATTCAGTATCTCTTGTGTTATCCATGGATTTCTACTAGCCCTCGTCTCATTACCTACTTGATCCTCTGCTGCCTTCACTATTTCCTCCCTCAGAGCTACCTATTCTTCTTCTAGTACATCCCTTTCCCCTGTTCTTGGTAGTCGTGCCTTAATGCTCCCTCTGAAACTCACAACCACTTCTGGTATTTTCAGTTTATCCAGGTCCCATTTCCTTAAATACCCACCTTTTTGCAGTTTCTTCAGTTTTAGTCTACAGTTCATGGCCAATAAATTGTGGTCAGAATCCACATCTGCCCATGGAACTGTCTTATAATTTAAAACCTGGTTCCGAACTCTCTGTCTTAACATTATACAATCAGTCTGTTACCTTCCAGTGTCTCCAGGTGTCTTCCGGGTATACAAGCTTCTTTCATGATTCTTAAAGCAGGGGTAAGTTATGATTAAATTATGCTCTGCGCGAAATTCTACCAGGAGTTTCCTCCTTCATTCCTTTCCCCCAGTCCGTATTCATCAACTATTTTTTGTTTTCTTCCTTTGCCTAGTATCGAATTCCAGTCCCTATTAAATTTTCGTCTCCCTTAACTATCTGAATAATTCCTTTTACGTCATCATATATTTCTTCAATATCTTCATCATCTGTGGAGCTAGCTGGCATATAAACTATCGTGGTGAGCGTAGGCATCGTGTCTACCTTGGCTGCAATAATGGTTTAACTATGCTGTTCGTAGCAGCTTATCCGTGTGCCTACTTTCTTACTCATTATTAAAGCTACTCCTGTATTACTCCTATTCGATTTTGTATTTATAACCCTGCATTCTCCTGACCAGAAGTCTTGTTCCTTCTGGCAACCACCTTCACTAACTCCTACTATATCCAACTTTAACCTGTCCATTTCCATTTTTAAATTTTGTAACCTACCTGCCCGATTAAGGGATCTGACAATTGAAAACAGAGTAATGATATGAAACTTCCTGGAAGATTAAAACTGTGTGCCCGACCGAAACTCGAACTCGGGACCTTTGCCTTTCGCGGGCAAGTGCTCTACCATCTGAGCTACCGAAGCACGACTCACGCCCGGCCCTCACAGCTCCACTTCTGCCAGTATCTCGTCTCCTACCTTCCAAAGGTCCCGAGTTCGAGTCTCGGTCGGGCACACAGTTTTAATCTGCCAGGAAGTTTCATATCAGCGCAAACTCCACTGCAGAGTGAAAATCTCATTCTAGAGTAATGATACATTATCGTAGCCAAGACAGACACGAAGTCACACCCACCACAGTAGTACAAGTTTAAATGTCAACTAGCTCTGCAGATGATAAGAGATTGAAGAAATATTTGATGAGATGGAAGAAATTATTCAGATAGTTAAGCGAAATGAAATTTTGTCATGGTGCCTGGAATACGTTAGTAGGAAAAGAAGAAAAAATAGTAGATGAATGTGAAACGGGGAAAAGGAATGAAAGTGGAAGCCGCCTAGTAGAATTTTGCAGAGAGTACAATTTAATCATCGCTAACACTTGGTTTAAGAATGGTGTATACATGGAAGAGACATGGAGACACCGGAAGACTCCAGACTGACTATACAGGGTGGGCCGTTTTAATCCTTAATGGGGAATAACTCGGGATAGAGAGGAGATACAGAAAAATGTTTTACATAGAAGTTGCAGGTGGCAAAGAGGGTCATTACTGCTAATAATTGCCATGAGTTTGAACGTGAATTTCAAGGTGATTTGGAGGTTAAAGTATTTTTTTTTTTTTTAATGAGGACCCTATCAACGGTCTTTACAATTGTGGATGGACATCCAACCAGTAATGACTGTTGTGCCTGTTTAATTCACCAATATTTGTAAATGTGACTTCGCATGGAAACATTACTGACGTGAACACCTCTTGATGCTGTACAGCCCGGTAGCAAAATGCAAGGCATTCTTCGATCTTCCGAAGCGTTAGTTCTTGGGTCAGTGTCATACAGTAAGCATGAAATTTCTGCGCCTTTAGCATTCGGAGAAGCAGTGACTTCGATAATCCTAGTTACGTTTGAATTTGCAGTGAACTAATGTGTGGATATGGACCATTGCAGCTACTATGCGAATTTCATTTTCCTCATATTCAGAACTATGCCGTAAACGATGTAACTGTCTCCATGCTATGTCCCAGAGATCGCGAATAGTGACGTTACTCGGTTGTTGTCTGTTGGAAAAACATCTAGCATGAAATGCAACGGCATGGACGTGAACCCCTGACACTCTCCTAAAATCGTAATCATGTCTGCACTTTCATTTGGAGGGCTGTGAGCAGTTGCAGATATGTGACTCAACCAAATAAAGCAAAATAGAGTCGCAGTTTTGACGAACTGATCACTCAAGTTAGTACTGAAACGAGAACAGTGCTCCAGCACGCGGCCGTAGGCGACGCGTCCCACCGCGCGCTCCGCGAGGGTCGAACACAGCGGGCGCACACAATAGCCCTCTCGTCCCTCTGCCAGCGGCAATGTACGACAGCATCTGCATAGAATGTGTGGCGACCTACCGCAATACAACCACGTAGAGGTAACTAACAGTTACTACATCCCATTGAAATTTAGGAAGTAAACCAGACTACTACGCGCATAAATTGTATTACAACACTAGCATTTCACCCATTCCCATTGCCTTCTCTAACTGAGCATGGTCTAGAAGAACTTGTTTTCTTTCTTCATAAAGTGTCATTTTATACATAAAATCCAATAAATTAAAGACTCATATCATTAACGTTGATATGCAGCAGGATTTTGGAACATGTATCGTGTTCGAACATTATGAATTACCTGGAAAGGAACGGTCTGTTGGCACACACTCAACACGGGTTTAGAAAGCATCGTTCTTGTGAAACACAGCTAGATCTTTACTCACACTAAGTGTTGAGTGCTATCGGCAAGTAATTTCAGATTGATTTCGTATTTCTAGATTCCCAGAAAGCTTTTGACACTGTACCGTATCAGCGGCTTGTAATCAAATTGTGTGCTTATCGTGTATTGTCTAAGTTATTTGTGAATGGATTCGTGATTTCTTGACAGTGACGTCACAGTTCGTATTAATTGACGAAAAGTCATAGAGTAAGACAGAAGTGATTTCTGGCGTTCCCCAGGGCAGTGTTATATGTCCTCTGCTGTACCTTATCTATATAAACGATTTAGAAGACAATCTGAGCAGCCGTCTTAAGTTGTTTACAGAAGATGATGTTGACACAGTCATTAGAAGATTAACACCAATTGCAAAGGATTTAGAGAAGATATCTGCATGGTGCTAAAATTGGCAACTGACCCTAAATAATGAAAAGTGTGATGTCATCCACATGAGTGCTAAAAGGAATCCGTTAAACTTTGGTTACACGATCAATCATTCAAATCTACAGCCTGTAAATTCAGCCAAACGCCTAGGAATTACAACTACGAACAAATTAAATTGAAAATAACATATAGAAAACGTTGTGGGGAGGGCGAACCAGACTGAGTTTTATTGGCACATCACATAAAAGATAAAACAGATCTATTGAAGTCTGCCTACACTACGTTTCTAGTCCTGTTTTGGAGTACTGCTGCGCGGTCTGGGATCCTTACAAGATAGAATTAACGGATTACATCGCGAAAGTTCAAAGAAGTGCAGCACGTTTTTTATTATCGGGAGATAGGGGAGAGAGTGTCACGGACATGATACAGGATTTGGGGTAGACATAATTAAGACAAAGGCATTTCTCGTTTCGGAGGGATCTTCTGACGAAATATCAATCACCAACTTTCTCCTCCAAATACGAAAATATTTTGTTGACGCCGACCTACATAGATCATCATAACAAAATAAGGGAAATCACAGCTTGCACGGAAAGATATAGATCTTCCAATTTTCCGAGAGCAGTTCGAAATTGGAATAATAGAGAATAATTGTGAAGGTGATTCAATGAACCCTCTGCCATGCACTTAAGTGTTATTTGCAAAGTATTCATACAGATGTAGATGTAGATGTAAAGTGTGCTTCTGTTTTCAAATCCTGTATAAAATATCAGGTTCCAATTTATATAAATCACCTTTAAAATCACGTTCAGGGCCACGGCCATTAGTAGCAGTGTGTGACACCCTTTGCCACATACAGCTTGTATCTAAAACACTTTGCTTTATCTCATCTCTGTCCCCAGTAATTCCTCCACCCTGTACAATGGTAAGCCACGGATTTCGGAAACAGATTTCAAATTGTTAGGCATTTCCAAGGGCAGATGTGGACTCTGACCACAGTTTATTGGTCGCGAACTGTAGATTAAAACTGAAGAAATCACAAAAATGTGGGAAATTAAGAAGATGGGACCTGGATGAGTTGAAACAGCCAGAGGTTCTTGAGAGTTTCAGGGGGAGCATTACGCAACGAGTGACTAGATCAGCGGAAAGGAATACAGTAGAAGGTGAATGGGTAGCTTTAACAGATGAAACAGGTATAAAGAGAAGACCCAGTAGAAATCCTTGAATAACACGAGAGGTATTGAAATTAACTGATGAAAGGAGAAGATATAAAAATGAAGCAAATGAAACAGGCCAATGGGAATACAAGCGTCAAAAAGTTATATTGACAGGAAGTGCAAGACGGCTAAACACGAATGGATAAAGGACAGCCGGCCTCGGTGGTCTAGCGGTTCTCGCGCTGCAGTCCGGAACCGCGGGACTGCTACGGTCGCAGGTTCGAATCCTGCCTCGGGCATGGGTGTGTGTGATGTCCTTAGGTTAGTTAGGTTTAAGTAGTTCTAAGTTCTAGGGGACTTATGACCTAAGATGTTGAGTCCCATAGTGCTCAGAGCCATTTTTTTTTGATAAAGGACAAATGTCAAGATTCAGAAGCATATTTCGCAAGAGAAAGATGAGTATCGCCTAAAGGAAACCGAAAGAAGCCTTTGGGGAAAAGAAGCAGCTATATGAATATCAAGAGCTCAGATAGAAAAACAGTCCTAAGCAAATAATGGAAAGCTGAAAGGTGGAAGCAGTTTAGAGAGGGTTTGTACAAGGGAAACTAACTTGAAAGCAATATTATAGAACTGGAAGATGATGTAGATGAAGATGAGATGGGAGCTATGATGCTACTAGAAGAATTTGACAAAGCAGTGAAAGAACTAAGTCGAAACAAGGCTTCGGGAGTAGACGACATTCCGTCAGACTACTGATAGCTTTTGGAGAGCCAGCCATGATAAAACTCTTCCATCTGGTGGGCAAGATGTATGAGACAGGCGACTTCAAGAGGAATGTAATACTTCTAATTCCAAAGAAGGCAGGTGCTGACAGGTGTGGATATTACTGAACTATCTGTTTAATAAGTCATTGTTGCAAAATACTAATGCGAATTATTTTCTGAAGAATGAAAAAACTGATAGAAGCCGACCTCGGGGAAGATTAGTTTGGATTCCGGAGAAATATAGAAACATTCGAGGCAATACTGACCATGCGACTTCTCTTAGAAGATGGGTTACGGAAAGGTGAACCTACGGTTAAAGCATTTGTAGAGTTAGAGAAAGCTTTTGACCACGTTGAGTGGAGTATGCACATTCTGAGGGTAGCATGACTAAAATACAGGGACAGAAAGGCTGTTTACAAATTGTACGGAAACTTCAAAAATGGTTCAAATGGCTCTGAGCACTATGGGACTTAACATCTATGGTCATCAGTCCCCTAGAACTTAGAACTACTTAAACCTAACTAACCTAAGGACATCACACAACACCCAGCCATCACGAGTCAGAGAAAATCCCTGACCCGGCCGGGAATCGAACCCGGGAACCCGGGCGTGGAAAGCGAGAACGCTACCGCACGACCACGAGATGCGGGCGTACGGAAACTAGACGGCAGTTATGAGAGTCGAGGGGCTTGAAAGGCAAGCAGTGATTGAGGCAAGACTGAGAGAAGTTGTAGTCTACGTCTCGATGTTATTCAAATTATACATTTAGCAAGCAATGAAGGAAACCAAAGAAAATTTGGACTAGGAATTAAAGTTCAGTAAAAAGAAATAAAAACTTTGAGGTTTGCTAATGCCATTGTAATTCTGTAGGAGACACCAATAGCCTTGGAAGAGCAGTTGAACGGAATGGACAGAGTCTTGAAATGCTGATGTAACATGAACATCAACAAAAGCAAAATAAGGATACTGGAAAGTAGTCAAATTAAATCAGGTGACGCTGAGAGAATTAGATTAGGAAACGAGACACTAAATATAGCATATGAGTTTTCTTATTTGGGCAGCCAAGGAAAGCGTTTCTCAAGAAAAGTATAGATTTGAGTGTTAGGAAGTCTTTACTGGAAATATTTGTATGGGGTTTAACATGGACGATAAGCAGTTTAGACAAGAAGAGACAAGAAGCTTTTGAAATGTAGTGCTACATAAGAATGTTTAAGGTTAAAAGAGTAAATCACATGACAAATGAGGAGGTACTGAATAGAACTGGGCAGAAAAGAAATTTGTGGCGCAACCTGACTAGAAGAAGGGATCAGTTGGTAGGACACCTTCTTAGACATCAAAGGTTCACCAATTTAGTGTTGGAGCTAAGTGTGGGGGTGGGGGGAGGGGTAAAAATTGTAGAGGGAGACTAGGAGTTGAATATAGTAAGCAGATTGAGAAGGATCTAGATTGCAGTAGTCAAACGGAGATGAAGAGCTTGCACAGAATAGAGTAGCATGGAGAGCTGCATAAAATAGATCTTTGGATTGAAGACCACAACAGCAACAACAACAGTAACAACAACAACAATTTACTCCTTGTCCTCACCTAATAATTTTTAATATTTTTCAGTAAATACTCGTTGTCGGCCGTCTTAATACTGTGACGCAAAGGATCGGCCGACATTGTCACAGCCTTAAGCGCTCACAGTTCGTCCCAGGAAGTGAACCTGTATTCATTCAAATTGTATGATAACGAAGTTGGATGCGATTTACAAGCGTCATTTTATTGCAAAGTTAATTCTGACGCACGAAACTGATTAACCATCTTTCCACGTCACGCACCATTGTGTTAAATATAGGCCTATAACACAGGCTTCGCCGATTTTCGTCATTGATTTCATCATTACAGTCGCCCTTTCTCTCTTCTGACTTTTGTATTCACTACAACCTATATTAACAACTTCCAAAGACCGATTTTAACACGAATAACAATGTTGTTGTGGTGCGTATCCTTTAATTATTTCTTCTTACATACTTCTGAACTTCGCTATAATTTTATGTGCACTTTGTATTTTGAATCCGTAATTTTGATTCCTATAAGCTGTTTTATGTTGCTGTATCCTTATGCACAATTTTATATGCTAAATCTGAAGGTGGCTCGAGTGTAGCTGAAATTATAAGAAAAATATTTGCTATCTTAACTTCAAGCGTTTTCAGTCCTGAATATAAAAAAACAATAGATCGTTTGTCTCCAGTGTTGACAATGTCAAAAACATTCTTTCCTAAACGTATTTGTCATTAGTGTGCATTCATAGAGAAATAAAACGTGGATAATTAACTGTACTGACTAGGTACTGAGCCAAACTGTGGAGAAAAATTTAGGGGAAAACTACATCTACATATATACTCGGCTAGCCACCAAGCGGTGTGTGGCGGAGGGCACAATTCGAGCCAAAGTCATATCCCCCCCTCATCATCTGTTCCACTCGCGGATCGCGCGAGGGAAAATCGACTGTCTGAACGCCTCAGTACGAGCTCTTATTCCCCTTATCTTTGAATGGTGATTACTGCGCGATTTGAAAGTTGGTGGTAATAATATATGCTCTACAGCCTCGGTGAAGATCGGATTTCGGAATTTAGTGAGCAGCCCCTTCTGTTTAGCGTGCCGCCTATCTGCAAGTGTGCCCCACTTCAAACTTTCTATGAGATTTGTAACGCTCTCGCGATGGCTAAATGTACCAGTCACGAATCTTGCCGCTCTTCTTTGGACCTTCTCAGTCTCTTGAATCAGACCCAACTGGTAAGGGTCCCATACAGACGAACAATACTCTAAGACTGGACGAACTAACATATTGTAAGCTATTTCCTTTGTTGAAGGACTGCATCGCTTCAGGATTCTACCAATAAACCGCAATCGAGAGTTCGCCTTACCCGTTACTTGTATAATCTGATCATTACATCTGAGATCATTTCGAATAGTCACACCCAGATACTTGACTGATGTTACCGTTTCCAAAGACTGATCATTTATTTTGTACTCAAACATTAATGGGGATTTTCGCCTTGTTATACGCAATAGATTACACTTACTACTATTGACAGATAACTGCCAGTCATTACACCAAGCATTCATTTTTTGCAAATCCTCATTGATTTGTTTACAACCTTCGTGTGAGACTACTTTCCTGTAGACTACAGCATCATCGGCAAACAGTCTAAGGCCGCTGTCAATACCAACAACCAGATCGTTTATGTAAATCGTAAAAAGCAGAGGACCTATTACGCTACCCTGGGACACACCTGAAGTTATGCTTGTTTCAGTTGAAGTCACCCCGTTCAGGACGACATACTGCTTCCTGTATGTTAGAAAACTTCCTATCCAATCGCATATGTCATCGGATAGACCATAAGCGCGCACTTTATGTAGCAAGCGACAGTGCGGAACTGAGTGGAACGCCTTTCGAAAGTCGAGAAACATGGCATCAACCTGGGAGTCGGTATCTAGAGCCTGTTGTATATCATGCACAAAGAGGGCCAGTAGTGTCTTGCATGGACGCTTGTTCCTAAAACCGTGCTGGTTTCTGCAGATGAACTTCTCAGAGTCTAGAAAGATCATATGTTCCATGATTCCGATTTTCTAACCTTTTTATAGATTGCTATGACCTCGGCCTTCTTCCAATCCCGTGGAATTTTCCGCTGTTCCAATGATCTCTGATAGATGATGGATAAGAATGGTGCTATATTTGTAGCATAGTCAACATAAAAACTTACGGGGATACCGTCTGGGCCAGATGCCTTCCTGGCGTCTGAGGATCTTAACTGTTTAACAATCCCAGATGCACTAAACACTATGTCAGCCATCCTTTCGTTTGTTCGATAACTGAAAGGTGGAATGGTGCTGCAGTCCTCTACCGTAAACGAGTTTTTGAAAGCTAGGTTTAGAATTTCGGCCTTTTGTTTATCATCATCAGTTACATTACCCGCACTATCAGCGAGAGAAGGTATTGAATTATTTGTAGCGTTCATAGATTTTACGTACGATCAAAATTTTTTGGGGTTATTTTTAGAATCTGCAGATAAAATATTGCTTTCAAATTCGTTAAAAGAATCTCTTGATTAAAGCAGAGATTGGTTGATAAGACACATCTTGAAGCATCAAGAAATCGTCAGTTTGGTACAGAATGGGCGCCAATCACTCTCTAGGAAGACAGTCGGACGCATCGTATTATGAGTTGAGACATTTCAGGCACGAGTTCACTGTGTGCTGTACACGCTGTGTGTGTCTCCTCTCCCGCCATATAACCACCGCACTGGACAAAAACTAACTTTCATCAGTAGAAAAAACAAATTGCTCGCCGTAAATTGAGAAATAAATTGAAATCAAAGTACGCAATTAAGGAAAATAGATTATCTTGCGCATGATTTACTTATAATTGGATGAACAGAGCAAAAACACAATGTAGCGAGAAAAACATAATTGATAAATTACGATTTTCACAGGAAACAATATTTCGAGAGTATTTTTCTTCGTAGAGGAGAATATCGTTGATTGCAGTCACTCTCTGTAGCGAAACACGACCGCTCCGAACGATAGAAGTGGTCCCGCGACAGCGCCGTAACGCTGCAGTACACTCGACGAAAGGATCTGCGCCAATAGAGCAAAACGTGCATCGGAAATTTACCGCTTGTTCTGAGGCACACCACCGCTCCACATTTTTCAGTTGTTTTCGACAAGTTTATGAAATACTGCGGTCGAAAGGCAGGACAGGCCGTGCGCATTGTGAGGCGCTGGGTGAGTGAAGCGCACTCTTCGTGGCTTTTCAGCCAGTTCTGGCTGTGATTAAGACACACACCACATATTCGGCTGAAACAGTCCTCAAATTCCGAGCAGGCGATTGATTTTTTAGCTTTTTCAGAATTCCTCTAAATCACTCCAGGCGAATGTCAGAATGGTTCCTTGCAAATCGCCACGACAGATTTCCTTATCGAATCCCAGCTACTTCTCCCGTCTCTGGTGACCTCGACTTCTAAGATACGTTAAACGCTACTCTGATTACCTTTTCCAATATACTGAGGAACCTGAAATTGCAGGCACTTCTAAATAGACGTCAAGTATACTTACGACACTAAAACAAACAGTATTAAGTGAGGAATATAGGAATATACACTGTAAGACAACATATTCACACACAAAATAATTACAATTCCAGAAAAACTGGATGATTTATTCAAGAGAAAGAGTTTTCCAAATTGAGCCAGTCAATAACGCTTCGGTCCACCTCTGGCCCTTAAGCAAGCAGTTATTCGATTTGGCATTGCCTGGCAGAATTGTTGAATGTACTCCTGGGAGATATTGTGCCTACATCACTAACGTCGATTTACAGTAGGATTTTGGAACATGTACTGTATTCGAACATTATGAAGTAGCTCGAAGAGAAAGATTTATTGACACATAGTCAGCACGGTTTCAGAAAATATCGTTCTTGTGAAACACAACTAGCTCTTTATACTCATGAAGTAATAATTGCTATCGACAGGGGATCTCAAATTGATTCCATATTTTTAGATTTCCAGAAGACTTTCGACACCGTTCCTCACAAGCGTCTTCTAACCAAACTGCGTGCCTATGGATTATCGCCTCAGTTGTGCGACTGGATTCGTGATTTTCTGTCAGAAAGGTCACAGTTCGTAGTAATAGACGGAAAGTCATCGAGTAAAACAGAAGTCATATCCGGCGTTCCTCAAGGAAGTGTTATAGGCCCTCTATTGTTCCTGATCTATATTAACGACATAGGAGACAATCTGAGTAGCCGTCTTAGATTGTTTGCAGATGATGCTCTCATTTACCGTCGTGTAAAGTCATCAAATGGTCAAAACGACTTGCAAAATGATTTAGATATCTGTATGGTGCTAAAAGTGGCAATTGACCCAGAATAAGGAAAAGTGTGAAGTTATTCACATGAGTACTAAAAGAATCAGCTAAATTTCAGTTGCGCGATAAGTCACACAAATATGAAGACTGTAAATTCAACTAAATACTTATGGATTACAGTTACCAATAACCTAAATTGGAACGATCACAGAGGTAGTATTGTAGGTAGAGCAAACTAAAGACTGCGATTCATTGGCAGAACACTTCGAAGGTGCAACAGGTCTACTAAAGAGACTGCTTACACCACGCTTGTTCGCCCTATTCTCGAGTATTGCTGTGCGGTGTGGGATCCGCATCAAGTGGGACTGACGGATGACATTGTAAAAGTACTATGAAGGGCAGCTCGTTTAGTATTATCGCGAAATAGGGGAGATAGTGTCACAGACATGATACGTGAATTGTAATGGCAATCATTAAAACAAAGGCGTTTTTCGTTGCGACGGGATCTTCTCATGAAATTTCAATCACCAGTTTTCTCCTCCGATTGCGAAAACATTCTGTTGGTACCCACCTACATAGGGAGAAACGATCATCACGATAAAATAAGAGAAATCAGGGTTGGCACAGACAAATTTAAGTGCTCGTTTTTCCCGCGTGCCGTTCGAGAGTGTAACGGTAGAGAGACAGTTTGAAGGTGGTTCATTGAACTCTCTGTCAGGCATTTTATTGTGAATAGCAGAGTAATCACGTAGATGTAGAATGCTGTCCAATGGGCGCGTTTGATCTTCAAAATTTCGAGCTCGTTTGGGAGAGACCTGGAGACTTTGCTGGCCAAGGTAAGGTATGGCAAGTACTAAGAAAAGCAATATAAACTCTCACCGTGTGCGGAAGGGCATTAACTAGTTGATATGTAAGCCCTGAATGGCTTGCTATGAAAGTCAACAAAATGGGACGTAGAATATCGTCGACGTACCGCAGTGCCATAAGGATGCCGTCGATGAAATCAAAGGGGTCCTGCAATGAAATGAAATATCACCCCAGACCATCAATCCTGGTTGTCGAGTCATGCGGCGCCAGACATAGAGGTTGGTATCCCGGCATTGTTCGGGGCGTCTCCAGACACGTCTTTGGTCTGAAATCTCACTGACTGGAGTAGAATTGTCTTCAGTGATGAGTGGCGCTTCGAACTGAGCCTCCTAGACAGCGGTGGGGTACCAACCTGACAGTCGCTTGCAGTATTGCCCCCAACCAAGAGTAATGGTCTCGGTTGTCATTTCATTTCATCCAGTAGCAGCACCTCTGGTTGTTATCCACGGCACTCTTACAGCACAGCGGTCCTTCGATGATATTCTACGTTTCCTTTTGTTTTCTGTTGCTCCTCATGGCAAGCGATGCTGGGCTTACATTTCTGCAAGGTAATGCCCGCCCGCACTTTGTGACAGTTTGTCCTGCTTGTCTTCGTGCTTGCCAGACTCTACCTTGGTCAGCAAGGTCGCCATATTGAGAAGGTTTGGAGCAGCGTGGGTGAGGCCCTCCAATCAGCTCGGGATTTTAATGATCTAACGCGTCAATTCGACAGAATTTGACATTATATCTCTCAGAAACACATCCAACAGCTCTATCTATCATTCCCAATCCGAATAACTGGTTGCATAAGGGCTGGACGTGGACCAACGCGTCATTAGCTTGCTGAGTTTGTGAAGCTCTTTCTCTTCAATAAATCATCCAAATTTTTGGAAACTGTAAACATTTATTTGTCTGTATATGTACGTCACACCTGCCGATTTTCGTCGCAATCGGACAATTCCTTCATGGTGCGTCTTTTTGTCTTACGGATCGCTCCTGAAGACAAGATTAAACTAATTGCACCACACAGAGAGGCATTCACGCAGTCACTGCTCTCGCATTCCATAAGCGATAGGAACAGAAAAAAAACCTAATGTGTGGTGCAATAGAAAGTACCACTTGCCACACGCAACATACAGACTTCCTGTCAAAGAATGTAGATGTTGCTTATGATTGATGGGTGCGTATGTTGATCGAGTTACCGAGACATATATACCATAGATACAACAGGTACCTCAAGAAATACGTTCTCCTGTGGATACTGTCTCCTGCACACAGAATACACCAGATATCACCACTTATCTAACTGATTGTGAGTGGTATGTCTGTGACAGAGGACGCATCAACCAAGGTGAACTCAGTATATTGCACCCATTTCTTTAACCAACAAGTTCAGATTCTTCCACTGAAACTAAAACTGATCCAATGAGACTCAGTTCATGTGTTGGCAACGCTCTGTCTCGTGTCAGAGGCAAGCAAGCACAAAAGGGCAGGTGTCTATTATTCATCAATAGTTCGAACGTACGTGGATTAACCCTAGGTCTTGAGGAAATGACAGCAATGGATGAGAAGTTACAGTTTGTACGCATACTCGGAAAACTCACGTAACGTGTTGAAGAGGCTGTTCCAGTAGGTTGCGACCAGCTGCAGATTGTGGTGCGCGGTGGAACAAATGCTGCCTGTTGTCTGGAATCCGAGGTCGTACTTGGATCACTCCAGAGACTGGGAGAAAAGGTTGAGAAGACCAGCCTTTCCCACGGAATTATAACGAATCTCACAATCCGCAGCATCGTCTTCAGAGATGATCGTGGCCTCCTGGTCGAGGGGAACGCTTTAACCAGAGACTTCTAAGATTCTCTGACCAGCTCCGTTGCTAATTCCTAGACTTACACTCTATTTAAACTAATTTAAACTAACTTATGCTAAGAACAATACACACACCCATGGCCGAGGGAGGACTTTAACCTCTTGCGGAAGGGGCCGCGAAATCCGTGACATTGCGCCTCAAACCGCGTGGCCACTCCCCGCTATAGGGTTCCCGTAAGGGGTTGAAATGTGCACTACACATCAGACGCTGCTACCCAGGTAGCTATGTGTGGGAGCAACAAAGTGTCAGTGTTTGAAGCACTCATAAGAAACGGTGCTCACGTAATACTAGCTACAGAAAGCTGAATTGACAATAGTGAGATTTTGGGGCAAAGCAAATGTACATCAAAATAACAGGTTAATGAGAAGTGGAGGCACGTGTTTGTTTCATTAGACTCAAATTCACCGAAATAGAAATTAAAGTTGAATGTGTTGTATCGACCGTCAAACTCGCGCCAGATGTATCCGAAAATTGTAGAGAAAATATCAACTCGGTGCTACGTATATTCCACAATAATACTGTCATCGTTGGAAGCGATTTTAGTGAGCCAAAAATCGACTGGAATGATTACATTTTTGTAAGTGGTAGGTGTGACAAGACATCCTGAGAAACAATACTACGAGTACATGCCTTCTCTGAAAACTAGCGTACTTAAGACGGAAATACTTTAGATATAATTGTGACAGACGGACCTAACCTCTTTGAGGATATACGTAGTGGGATCGATATTATGAGACAGTTGTAGTAAGAATGATTTACCCGAATACAAAGTGTAACTAAAACATGCAGAAAGACTTACATGTTCAGTAAGCTAGATGAAGAAGCTATCATATTATATTTCAAGGAGGAACTCAAACATTTGGCCAGAAGCATATTGAGGAATTCTGGCTCAACTGAAAAAGAGGAGATGAACAACTAGACAGATATGTGCCTCGTAGAACAGTTCATGATGAGAGGGACCCTCCATGACGTTCATGCTTTAGTAGAACTTATAAAGGACATGAGACTTTTCCATAATAGTTATAAAACAAAGTATAGGATAATATAAAGAGGGACGATAAATGGAACACGGTTGGTTATCAAAAGGGCTATGTGTGAAGCCTTCAATGACTACCGTAGCGGAATCTTATCGAAAGACCTCTCACAAAACCAGAAAAAAGTTCTGGTCGTTTGTATAGGCTGTCAGCGGCATCAAAACTGGTGTACATGGACGGGACAGGAACTAAAATTGCAGGTTGCAAAGCACAAGCAGAGCTGCTAAACTCCGCTTTCGTATAGGCCAGTACTCCTGAATCTCCCTTCGTAATGGATTACAAAGGAAGCTCCAGTTCAAATCTCACACAGCTCCAAAGATGCGTGATATATACTGTATATAAGTGTCAGTCCGATTCGTTAAAATTGAACAGGGCCCGATAGAATCCCTGTCAGAGTCTATACACAATTTACAGTTTTGTTAATCGTAATATGTCCCTTGAATAAAAACTTGCGCCTATTAGTTGGAAGAAAGCACAGGCCATACCAGTACAAGGAGGGTAGCAGAAGTGTTTCACAAAATTGCCATCCAATAACCTTGACAGCTACTGTTTTAAAACCAACAACAATCACAGAACCTAAATGGATTTCGAAGACATCGGTACTGGGAAACACAATACGTACTATTGTCGTATAGCATCCTGAAATACATGGATCGAGGTAATGAAGCATTTCTCATCTTCTGAAAAGCATTTGACTCAGTAAAACATCAAGTTTTACTAACGAAAGTAAGTTCATATGGGGACCGAGGATTTACTGATAGACAGGCCGCAGTATGTTATCGTGAATGGAGGGACTTCTACAGAAGTTGAAGCAACTTCAGTTGTCCATGTTCCATATTAATGATGGCACGCTGTATTAATAGTAATCTCAGACTTTTTGCAGACCATGCATTTATATATAATGAACAATTACCTGAAAAGAGCTGCACAAATACCCAGTCATATCTTGACTAGATTTCAAAGTGGTGTAAATACTGACAACTTGCTCTAAATTTTCAGAGATATATAACTGTGTACTTCAGAAAACGCAGCTAAGTAATTGCTTCCAAGATGGCGGAAGCTAACACACGTATCGTGAAAGTAGCGGCAACTACCGCACAACTGCTAGTCACGAATTAAAGCCAAGTAAGAACTGCAATGAACTGAGGCTAAGAGAACGTCTTTCAGTAAATTTGCTTCCTCGGACACGGCATATGAGTGCGCTTCCTCCGACAGAAAAAGGGTCCCGTAGCCAACTTCACTGGGGACGGCAATGCAGAGATGGATACGGTTTTCGGCAGAGGGGGCATTTTAGCCTTCTAACTCACAGGTTGGTGAACCTGTTACGGCGCCAGTTCTCTGACCACAGGCGAAGTCACTGTTCCTACGCACCGCCGTTGCCAATGAGAGGAACTTCAAGGAAGTTTATGTCACGACTGCTTCAACACGATCAGAAGCAACCCCCTAAGTAAGTCTGTAGGTATTTAAATAATCGCTTAAAGACGATCCACATTTATTTTCAAACATTGTCACTGACGGCAAAAGTTGAATATATGTCTATGGCACTGAAATTAAGAAGCAATCGTAGCCATAAACGTACGACCTCATACTTACAAGATTACAGTTTTTTTCCAACAGTCTAACTCATCAGATTTACCTTAACGTGGCTTCTTTCTCTTTCCCAAGACGAAAGTCAAGCTGAAGTGCCGAAGATTTGATGCAACGGAGGGTATTCTAGTGAAATTCCAGAGGGTATTAAATGTCTGAACAAAAACAGCCTTACAGGGTGCATTTCAAACTGGCAGAAACTTTGGGATTGGTGTATTAACTCCCAAAGGAACTACTTTGACGATGTGATTTAGGTAAGACGTAATAATTTTAATAAGTATATTTCCTTATTTGAGAATAGTACATCCACGAACTCACTTATTTTATATGTCTCATAGCACTGGAGAGGTAACAATTGTAATTAACTAGTGTATAACCTATAATTTATGACTTCCTTTGACTAAAATTTGGAATGGTAAAATTTGCAATGGTTTAGTAGTTATGTAACATTCCCCCTCTCTAGTGCTCTAGGATTAACCAAGACTAGGATCGAATGCTTCTAAACCTCGGTCGTAATGTCCCTGTCGGGGACTGAGAGCACAGCCATATTACGAATCAGTCATCCAGCACAGGAAACTTTACAATTCTGACAAATGAAATTGGTCTGTCAGTCGAGACCTTGCAAGTCGGCAGCCCAAGCTGCGTAAAACTGTCCATGTTGCTTATGACAATGACTATATGTAGTCTAGCTTCAAAAAAGTGAGTCTGATGAGCGCAGTTTTCGATTAAAAGAGCACATAGTTCACTGAAAGACAAATCACTAGGGTCCGAGAGTAGTCGCAGCTTTTACACCACTTCGTACAAACTGCTGCTAGATTGGTGGTGGCGATGGTGGCGGTGTTTTACGGTGCTAAACGGCGTTGTCATCAACGCAATTACTGCTAGAAGACAGGAGTTAACCTCTTCACTGCTTACCGGAAAAGCTATAAGCAACACGATGCAATTCAAAATGTCGGAGGTAGATCTGCACTTCCCAGCTATCTGGAGCCTCGTCAAGGCAGGCGAACGGTGGTAGGGGCGTATCTGTGATCACTGACTAATGTTGTCTCGGTTTTTATATTTTTGTACACGATGTTGACAATTCTACGGCTCAGATTAATATGGGAATACAAGTCATGAGTTTTGCTGTGTGCTAATTACAAATCATTATAATTATTATGACTCAAAGAGTCATCTGCTTTTGTCCACGGTCACCCGGGGGTTCTTCATCGGATTCCTCATTTGCTGTTTCAACATCTGGGTTTACATCACTGTCATCTGAACACAAAACATTATCTTCTTGAAGAAAATCTTCCTCTTCACTAAATTCTCCATTGCCTCTATCTTTATCAGCTTTTTGAAGCAAATCACCCAATATATTAGTGTCAAAATCGGCCTCAGCACCACCGAAATTGTGCTAATTTCAGTAGCAAAAGACGAGATTAGTTCTGAATAGGGCCATTGTGATATAAGCCAACGTTCTTCTAACTGTGACTGCTTGATATTTCACATACGGTGCCACATGACATAAATTCTAAGCGATAAATCGTACATGCGGTCCATAAGAAAACAGGCACACCATTACTAAAAATTCGTAATATTAACGACAAGGGCACCAGTGCCAGCAGATCGCTGGGGTCAGGCAATAAATAATTCAGCCTTTGTTAAAAACTATTTAGTAATTTCAAACAATCTCGAAGACATGTCGTAAGCAACTATTCTCGTTAACCAAATTATGAAAGAAACTTCAAGAGTCGTCAAAGTTGCAGTATTAATTTCCTTTATTACAATACCTGCTGGCTAGTTTCAGATCTAAGCTCATTATCAAATCATCCAGTAAGCTATGCAGTATCATAAATTACTGCATAGCTTATGCAGTATCATAAATTCCCCCCCCCCCCCCCCCCCCCCATGAACCATGGAACTTGCCGTTGGTGGGGAGGCTTGCGTGCCTCAACGGTACAGATAGCCGTACCGTAGGTGCAACCACAACGGAGGGGTATCTGTTGAGAGGCCAGACAAACGTGTGGTTCCTGAAGAGGGGCATCAGCCTTTTCAGTAGTTGCAGGCGCAACAGTCTGGATAATTGACTGATCTGGCCTTGTAACACTAACGAAAATGGCCTTACTGTTCTGGTACTGCGAACGGCTGAAAGCAAGGGGAAACTACAGCAGTAATTTTTCCCGAGGGCATGCAGCTTTACTGTATGATTAAATGACGATGGCGTCCTCTTGGGTAAAATATTCCGGAGGTAAAATAGTCCCCCATTCGGATCTCCGGGCTGGGACTACTCAAGAGGACGTCGTTGTCAGGAGAAAGAATACTGGCGTTCTACGGATCGGAGCGTGGAATGTCAATCCCCTTAAACGGGCAGGTAGGTTAGAAAATTTAAAAAGGGAATTGGATAGGTTAAAGTTAGATATAGTGGGAATTAGTGAAGTTCGGTGGCAGGAGGAACAAGACTTTTGGTCAGGTGAATACAGGGTTATAAATACAAAATCAAATAGGGGTAATGCAGGAATAGGTTTAATAACGAATAAAAAATAGGAGTACGGGTAAGATACTACAATCAGTATAGAGAACGCATTATTGTGGCCAAGATAGACACGAAGCCCTCGTCTACTACAGTAGTACAAGTTTATATGCCAACTAGCTCTGTAGATGACGAAGAAATTGATGAAATGTATGAGGAGATAAAAGAAATTATTCAGGTAGTGAAGGGAGACGAAAATTTAATAGTCATGGGTGACTGGAATTCGAGAGTAGGAAAAGGGAGAGAAGGAAACATAGTAGGTGAATATGGGTTGGGGCTAAGAAATGAAAGAGGAAGCCGCATGATAGAATTTTGCGCAGAGCCTAACTTAATCATAGCTAACACTTGGTTCAAGAATCATGAAAGAAGGTTGTATACATGGAAGAACCCTGAAAATACTAAAAGGTATCAGATAGATTATATAATGGTAAGACAGAGATTTAGGAACCAGGTTTTAAACTGTAAGACATTTCCAGGGGCAGATGTGGACTCTGACCACAATCTATCGGTTATGACCTGTAGATTAAAACTGAAGAAAATGCAAAAAGGTGAGAATTTAAGGAGATGGGACCGGGATAAACTGACTAACCCACAGGTTGTACAGAGTTTCAAGGAGAGCATAAGGGAACAATTGACAGGAATGGGGGAAAGAAATACAGTAGAAGAAGAATGGGTAGCTTTGAGGGATGAAATAGTGAAGGCAGCGGAGGATCAAATAGGTAAAAAGACGAGGGCTAGTAGAAACCCTTGGGCAACAGAAGAAATATTGAATTTAACTGATGAAAGGAGAAAATATAAAAATGCAGTAAATGAAGCAGGCAAAAAGGAATACAAACGTCTCAAAAATGAGATCGACAGAAAGTGCAAAACGGCTAAGCAGGGATGGCTACAGGAGAAATGTAAGGATGTAGAGGCTTATCTCACTAGGGGTAAGATAGATACTGCCTACAGGAAAATTAAAGAGACCTTTGTAGAAAGTAGAACCACTTGCATGAATATCAAGAGCTTTGATGGAAACCCAGTTCTAAGCAAAGAAGGGAAAGCAGAAAGGTGGAAGGAGTATATAGAGGGTCTATACAAGGGTGATGTACTTGAGGACAATATTATGGAAATGGAAGAGGATGTAGATGAAGATGAAATGGGAGATACGATACTGCGTGAAGAGTTTGACAGAGCACTGAAAGACCTGAGTCGAAACAAAGCCCCCGGAGTAGACAACATTCCATTAGAACTACTGACAGCCTTGGGAAAGCCAGTCCTGACAAAACTCTACCATCTGGTGAGCAAGATGTATGAGACAGGTGAAATACCCTCAGACTTCAAGAAGAATATAATAATTCCAATCACAAAGAAAGCAGGTGTTCACAGATGTGAAAATTACCGAACTATCAGTTTAATAAGTCACAGCTGCAAAATACTAACGCGAATTCTTCACAGACGAATGGAAAAACTGATAGAAGCCGACCTCAGGGAAGATCAGTTTGTATTCCGTAGAAATGTTGGAACACGTGAGGCAATACTGACCCTACGACTTACCTTAGAAGAAAGATTAAGGAAAGGCAAACCTACATTTCTAGCATTTGTAGACTGAGAGAAAGCTTTTGACAATGTTGATTGAATTACTGTCTTTCAAATTCTGAAGGTGGCAGGGGTAAAATACAGGGAGCGAAAGGCTATTTACAATTTGTACAGAAACCAGATGGCAGTTATAAGAGTCGAGGGAAGGGAAGTGAGACAGGGTTGTAGCCTATCCCCGACGTTATTCAAACTGTATATTGAGCAAGCAATAAAGGAAACAAAAGAAAAGTTCGGAGTAGGTATTAAAAACGATGAAGAAGAAATAAAGACTTTGAGGTCCACCGATGACATTGTAGTTCTGTCAGAGACAGCAAAGGACTTGGAAGAGCAGCTGAACGGAATGGACAGTGTCTTGAAAGGAGGGTATAAGATGAACATCAACAGAAGCAAAACGAGGATAATGGAATTTAGTCGAATTAAATCGGGTGATGCTGAGGGAATTAGATTAGGAAATGAGATGCTTAAAGCAGTAAAGGAGTTTTGCTATTTGGGGAGCAAAATGACTGATGATCGTCGAAGTAGAGAGGATATAATATGTAGAATGGCAATGGCAAGGAAAGCGTTTCTGAAGAACAGAAATTTGTTAACATCGAGTACAGATTTAAGTGTCAGGAAGTCGTTTTTGAAAGTATTTGTATGGAGTGTAGCCATGTATGGAAGTGAAACATGGACGATAAATAGTTTGGACAAGAAGAGAACAGAAGCTTTCGAAATGTGGTCCTACACAAGAATGCTGAAGATTAGATCACATAACTAATGAGGAGGTATTGAATATAATTGGGGAGAAGTGAAATTTGTGGCACAACTTGACTAGAAGAAGGGATCGGTTGGTAGAACATGTTCTGAGACATCGAGGGATCACCGGTTTAGTACTGGAGGGCAGCGTGGAGGGTAAAAATCGTAGAGGGAGACCAAGAGATGAATACAATAAGCAGATTCAGAAGGATGTACGCTGCAGTAGGTACTGGGAGATGAAGAAGCTTGCACAGGATAGAGTAGCATGGAGAGCTGCATCAAACCAGTCTCAGGACTGAAGACCACAACAACAACATCATCATAAATTACGAAAGCCACATGAATGTTCACTATAGTTAGACACATTTTTAGTATAAAGCAGTACTGGGCTGAAGTTCATTCAGGGGAACGAATATTCATGTTGCAAGAACCTCCAACTCGTAGTAAAACCCAGTCCGTAGATGATGGTATAAGAGGCGTACAGTATAAGCAGCCACACTTTCCCACCAGGGTTTTGCGATAATTAAGCCACTCCGTTCTTGAACTGATTTAGTGAGCCGCCGAGAAGGACTTTTTCTTACCTGTTATATGGATATGCTCTCGTAGTTTTATGTCCCTCTGCAGAGTTGTAGCAGCACCGACGGATTGTGAAAATTCAATACATGTCCATGTTTTACGCACTGAGGCAGGAAGAAATCTTTTTGTGCAAATAAGTTTTACAAGGGTTACCATTACGAAGCGTTTAGTTAAGAAATACCGTAGAATGAACTTGTTCATATTGGTTATAAGCTAACTATTAACGGTTCGAGAGCATGGTCCACCGCATGATTAGATTAGACGACTGGCTTATATGACGCACGTGGTGTAAGTTGAGCGTCCGCTTTCTTGGAAAGGTCGGAGAGTTAAATGGTTACAGAACTTTCAGCCGGCACGGTAGCTCAGCGTGTTCGGTTAGAGGGCTGCGTACTCTCTGTAACAAAAAACTGAGTGAACTGCTCAACGAACAACCTGGGACGTCCGCCCCGAACATACACAATGAACAATTTAGAACAAAATGAGATTTTAAAAAAATTAAAAAATAAAAAAAAGCTGGGCGGTAACATGCTTGCCTCCCATGCACTGGGCCCGGGTTCGATTCCCCGCCAGGTTGGAAATTTTTTCCGCTCGTGTACTGGTGTTGTGTTGTCCTCATCATCATTACATCGCCATCACCAGCCGCAAGTCGCCCAATGTGGCGCCAATTGAAATAAGACTTGCACTTGGAGGCCGAACCCGAATGGGATCTCCCGGCCAACAATGCCATACGATCGTTTCATTTCATTTGTAACCTGAGCGTACAATCGATACAGTTCGTGTAAGATCGTAAATATTCTGTTATGCCAAATTTACTCTTTTATTTATTAACATCAAAGTTTCCTGGCATTGTAAAATAACCGAAATACAGTATTTATGACCCGTAGACACCTCCTAACGTCTTATTGGCAAAAGGCAACTTGTTAGCAAATATTTATTAATAATAATTACTTTATTCGACCGCCTCTGCTAGCCAGCCTGGTAATCTACCGCTCGCTCCGTACGTCTTACGTAATGCAGCGGTGATACATTCACTTCACGTATGTGAAATAGCAAAAAGGAAATAAACTAAAATGCGCTCTTATCTGCAATTAAAGGGTACCTTACAATGTGACTCTCATAATGCACCTTATTGCATAGCTTATTGGATGATATGATAATGAACTTACACTCGAAACCAGTCATAAAGTAATAAAGGAAATTAATACTGCAACTTCGAAGATTGTCTGCAATTTATTGCATAACTTGGTTAACAACTAGGTTCCATTAAGGTACACGACAGCATGTGTCGCTAATGAATCCAGGTTGGCGGGAACCAAGAAGAGATACCAACTGCAATCGTAAATTTTACGAAGGTTTTAGTAATCTAGGGTTAAGTTCTTAAGATCGCTAAATCTTTCACGGTTGCTTCCAAAGCTCATCATACTTTTACTAACGAAGTTCCAGCGTCAAAAGCAGTTAGTCGCTGTCGCGAGCGCCAACAGCTTAATGATTGTCATTCATAATCTTCTTTTTACGCCCCTAAGTCTCTCTAGAGTTCACGGCATTTCGGATCGCCAGCGTCTCCTAAGGGAACGTCAGTCTTACTGATAACCCCTCAGCGTCCAGTAGACCTTTTATTAACATGAAATAGGCAAGTGAGAAGCGCCTTCCTCCCCTCCCCCCCCCCCCCCCCCTCCCCACGATGTTCAGAAAGCTTGTTGCCCGCACTGCGCCCTGCATTGTTCAGTGTGTGGCAAACTCTGACATCTGGCGGCTGTGTGTCGACAAGCTGCCCCCCGGCATCCCGTACCGACACGGTCCGATGACAGCACACCTCTGCACGCAGACAACGGAGCCGACGGGCCAGTTCCGCCAGCACCGCTGAACCTGACGTTGGCTATTTCTGGCCGGTCAGTGTAGTTCCAGCTGGACAACGGAGCTGTCCGTTAATAAATCAATGAAGGCACACGTCAGCAGGTCTGCGCACCTTCGCTGCAAAGGGCTCAGCGACATGTTGTGCCTTCCTGCCAACAGCCAGTTCCTCTAGTCGGAGAACTATTAAAATGGCTCTGAGCACTATGGGACTTAACATCTGTGGTCATCAGTCCCCTAGAACTTAGAACTAATTAAACCTAACTAACCTAAGAACATCACACACATCCATGCCCAAGGCAGGATTCGAACCTGCGACCGTAGCGGTCACGCGGTTACAGACTGAAGCGCCTAGAACCGCACGGCCACACCGGCCAGCGGAGAACTATTGCTTACAGCTAAGTACAAAATCAACGGACGTGTACTAAGATTCTTAACAACGTAGTCACGTAACGCTGTTAATATTTGTAATTTCGATGCTTTTACAGCGTCGGCCGCTGTGGCCGAGGGATTCTAGGCGCTTCAGTCCGGAACCGCGCAGCTGCTACGGTCGCAGGTTCTAATCCTGCCTCAGGCATGGATGTGTGTGATGTCCTTAGGTTAGTTGGGTTTAAGTAGTTCTAAGTCTAGGGGACTGATGACCTCAAATGTTAAGTCTCATAGTGCTCGGAGCCATTTGAACCATTGTTAAGTCCCATAAAGCTTAAAGCCATTTGAACCATTTTGAGCTTTTACAGCATTTGGTTTCAAAATAGTAGAGCACGTAAATTTAGTGTCCGGAATAGTACCAGTTTCCGATCTAGATTCTGTATGCAATACATACAAATGCAATACATAAAACCATTTTGAGCTTTTACAGCATTTGGTTTCAAAATAGTAGAGCACGTAAATTTAGTGTCCGAAATAGTGCCAGTTTCCGATCTAGATTTTGTATGCAGTTCATACAAATGCAATACGTACAAAGAGATTTTCGAACCATCACTAGATTTGACAACAAATGTTACTGTTCATATATCTATGAAACCACCACAGGTGCCAAAATTCTACAGAGCTCGTCTGCTACCGTATGCTCTTAGATATGCTGTTCAGGCCGAGCTTGTACATCTTTAGGAACTAGGAGACACTTCACTGCTCTCAATAAATCAGTGGGTGATGCCTTTGGTCGTCTTAAAAATGCCAAATAGATCTTTACACATTTGTGGCGATGTCAAGGCAACTACCAATGATCAGTTCCACATTAATATTTATCCCATGCATTACCTAGAGGGTTTCTTAACGAAACAGGCCTTCGCCAGTTTAAAAGGCGCTCACCTATAATTCCCATTAGATATCAAAACAAAATAGTTGCTGTCTTAAATACGCCTTCCGGCTTATGCCAGTATTATCGCTCATATTAAAAAAAAAACTCAAGAGTAATTGATTCGCGGTATTCCGTATTCCGTTGACTATTTAGACAATATTGTCGTAAAAGGAGCGTCGCAAGCGGTACACCGCGGAATTTCAAATCCCTTTTCAAGCAACTTTTAGAAAACACTTCCATTGTCTGTTAGGCAAGTGTAGTTTTTTCGCCCCAGTGTTAAATGCCTGGGACATATCTGTAGCAACAGCATTAAAATCAAGCAACCACGTCGATGTAGTAATAAATATGCCCCCGCCCGCTAACCTCAGGCAATTACAGTCTTTTCTTGGCAAGATCATTTACTGTGTCGGGCTTATTCTCCAAGCAACACAAATCGTGCAACCGCTCAATCAGCAGCGTAAAATGGTAGTCAAATTTGTGTGGTCGGTTTCCTGTCAACACGCTTTCCAACGCCTTAAGGAGTGCCTCAAACAGATGACTGATGCCATATACACTGAGCCTGCGGCTGATGCTCGTGACGGATGCGTGCCACCACGGAATTTCGGCAGTTTTGTCTCATAAATTCTGGGACGGCTCTGGAAGACCGGTCGCCCATGCCTCCAAAACAGCGGTGCAGCTAAGCTATTCCCTAGTTGAAATGTAGATATTAGCAACAATTTACGGCGTCAAGAAATTTCATATGTACACTACTGGCCATTAAAATTGCCACACCAAGAAGAAATGCAGATGATAAACGGGTATTCATTGGACAAATATGTTATACTAGAACTGACATGTCATTACAGTTTCACGCTATTTGGGTGCATAGATCCTGAGAAACCAGTACCCAGAACAACCACCTCTGGCCGTAATAACGGCCTTGATACGCCTGGGCATTGAGTTAAACAGAGCTTGGATGGCGTGTACAGGTACAGCTGCCCATGCAGCTTCAACACGATACCACAGTTCATCAAGAGTAGTGACTGGCGTATTGTGACGAGCCAGTTGCTCGGCCACCATTGGCCAGACGTTTCCAGTTGGTGAGAATGTGCTGGCCAGGGCAGCAGTCGAACATTTTCTGTATCCAGAAAGGCCCGTACAGGACCTGCAACATGCGTTTGTGCATTATCCTGCTGAAATGTAGGGTTTCGCAGGGATCGCGTGGTGACATATCTGAAATGTAACGTTCACTGTTCACAGTGCCGTCAGTTCGAACACGAAGTGACCGAGACGTGTAAGCAATGGCACCCCTATACCATCACGCCGGGTGATAGGCCAGTATGGTGATGACGAATACACGCTATCAATGTGCGTTCATCGCGATGTCGCCAAACACGGATGTGACCATCATGGTGCTGTAAACAGAACCTAGATTCATCCGAGAAAATGACGTTTTGCCATTGGTGCACCCAGGTTCGTCGTTGAGTACACCATCGCAGGCGATCCTGTCTGAGATGCAGCGTCAAGGGCAACCGCAGCCATGGTTTCCGAGCTGATAGTCCATGCTGCTACAAACGTCGTCGAACTGTTCGTGCAGACGGTTGTTGTCTGGTAAACTTCTCCATCTGCTCACTCGGGGCTCGAGACGTGGCTGCACGATCCGTTACAGCATGCGGATAAGATGCCTGTCATCTCGACTGCTAGTGATACGAGGCCGTTGGGATCCAGCACGGCGTTCCGTATCACTCTCCGGAACCCACCGATTCCACATTCTGCTAACAGTCATTGGATCCCGACCAACGCGAGCAGCAATGCTGTGATACGATAAACCGCAATCGCGATAGGCTGCAATCCGACCTTTATCAAAGTCGGAAACGTGATGGTACGCATTGCTCCTCCTTACACGAGGCTTCACACCAATGTTTCACCAGGCAACGCCGGTCATCTGCTGTTTGTGTATGAGAAATCGGTTGGAAACTTTCCTCATGTCAGCACGTTGTAGGTGTCGCCACCGGCGCCAACCTTGTGTGAATGCTCTGAAAAGCTAATAATTTGCATATCACAGCATCTTCTTGCTGTCGGTTAAATTTCGCGTCTGTAGCACGTCATCTTCGTGGAGTAGCAGTTTTAATGGCCAGTAGTGTACTTATACAGCAGCAAAGTTCACCCGCTAACCGACCACAAAACTTTTAATACCGGGTTTTGGGCGTCAGCGTAGCTCCCAGAGCAGACAAAGTAGCGCCTGCAGTAATGGGCGCCGTTATATAACGGATATAAGAAATGCACTTTTTGCCCCATCGTCCAAAATGCCACACAGACACTCTATCACACCTTCTCATTTATACTGATGTAAAACTCTATCGCCACGATACGGTTTGTTTTGCGCTCGATCAGCACCTAAAAAAACCCTAGTCTTTCCCGTTGACAGCACGTGGAGGTAGGCACGGCGTCGGCCAGCGCCCCATTCTGTGCAAAATTTTGTCAGCGGTAAGTTTAAGGATCCTGGAGCACTTACCAAAACATACTCAGCATTTCGCAACTATTAGGTTAGTGCATAAAATCGTGGAATTTTTGTTTAACGTGTTGGTATTCTGGTTGCTATGGGTTTATTTATCGATTGTCATTTCCTTATGTGTACTTCACTATCGCTATTTGAATTTTCATATTGTCATTTTGTGATTTGGAGGTTGCGACTGGGGCTGTGGATTCTATAAGATGGAGTGCCAAGTGGAGAAATCGGAACATTTCCGAAATATTCTTCTGTGTGAGTTCTACATAGGGGTGACAGCAGCGGAGGCAGTCAGAAACATTTGCGCTGTATATGGGGTTAATGCCTCTGGACGAAGCACAGCAAGAAAATGGTTTTCTCATTTTGGTTCAAATGGCTCTGAGCACTATGGGACTCAACATCTTAGGTCATAAGTCCCCTAGAACTTAGAACTACTTAAACCTAACTAACCTAAGGATATCACACACACCAATGCCCGAGGCAGGATTCGAACCTGCGACCGTAGCAGTCCCGCGGTTCCGGACTGCAGCGCCAGAACCGCTAGACCACCGCGGCCGGCTGTTCTCATTTTAAGGAGGATCGTTCTGACTTTAATGACACTCTGCGTTCATCCACAATAATCGACATCATTGCAATCGAGAACTGGCAAATGTGATGAACCGTGATCATTCCACCATCGTGTGAAACTTGCAGGCAACGGGAAAGGTTGAAACATATGGGTGTGAGGGCGGCATGCTCTAAGCCAAAATCACAAAAATCAGCGGGAGACCATACAATAGTGGAAATCAATGTAAAGGCACGAAGATTTGCGGCAAAATTAACTCCGCCGGCTTTAATAATTATGTATAGCGTATAAGCTATAGCATGAGATCCAGTAGAGTGACAAACATGGTTAAGTGGTATCGTAATTGATTTCAGGAGTACTGTGTACAACAAGACATCAACGATCAGGTTCTCAAGGGTGGTACTCAGTATGAAGACAGCCGGCTCTCTGCGGTGTTAGTGTGTGCGTTACTGCAGATAGGAAAGAGACATTTGCGAAAGTGCGTGTTGTGTACATAAGCTACGATTGTGCCACGCGGAAAATAATAATCATCAGATAAAAATTCAAAAGTCGGTGCGTACAAGGAAATGGGAATCTCTAATCGTCAAATTGCCAATAAGTTGAACTGTTCAAGGATAATTTCATTGAACTGGGAGCACGATATGGACAGAACGGAAAATATGGGTTGAGTAGAAAATTATTTGAGGCATCGAAACGGTACCTTTTTCGCAAAATGAGGGATACAAACCGTTAATCTTCTCAACTTCATGCTGATTTGTAGTTGTCAGTAACTGAAACACGTGTACGACAAATTGTGTCACATGGCAAACGTCTTGTGATCAAGAAACGACTACAGAAACCTGTTCTAACACGTACACACAAACAGGCTACACTGGAGTTCCCTGAAAAACGTATGTCATGGACTTCAGAATGGGATGAAGTGATCTTCAGTGATCAGAAGAAGTTTAATTTAGAGGTGCCGGATGGATTTCAGTATTATTGGCATGATGCGAGAACAGAGCCGCAGGTAATAGTCAGCAGAAATTTGGTGATGGAAGTGTTATGATTTGGACAGCCTTCTGAGTTAAAAGTAAATCACGCATTGCTTGGATGAACACTAGAGTGAACTCTAACATGTATACGGAGACAGGATTGATTAGAGAGACAGAATTTATTAGAATGTATGAGAACCTAGAGGACGGCGGTCTAATATTTCAATAGGATAATGCAACTGAGCGTGTTTCTATTACAATCAAAAAGTGGTTTGAAGGTAATGATATGGATGTCTTGCCTGGCCTGCACGTAGCTGGCATATGAACCCAGTGGAAAATCTTTGAAAAATACTTGTAAGGCGTTTTCACCGCAATGGAAAGCAATTTTAAGCCGTATGTAGCTTTAAAGTGAGATACGAGAAGAGTGGACGACAATTTCAGTGCAAGAACTACAAAACCTAACAAAAGCAATGCCGAAGAGAATTTTTGGGGTAATCAGGAAGCAATGAGGTTGGAAAAAGTACTTACAATACAGTAACACAACAGGACAGTAAATAACTTTATACCATTTTCTATCCAGGAAATGCAAATGCTTTATTTAGTTACTCATGTTATGAGAGAAACAGTGTAATTCCGTCATTACTGTTCATGTCTTGTATGTATCTATTACTCTCATGGTAAATTCGATTCAGTATGCTACAGACATTGTGCTACTTTCGTAGGTACTCCGCCTTTACTGATTTCCACTACTGTATATGCATCTCTGCTTACTCGCCATCAATTGGCTCGTGAACAAACCGACCATTCCTATCCCGAATCGTTACTGGTGACGAGTAATGATAATATTATACATCTGGTGAAACAGCGGCTGTGTGGTGTAGTACGAAAATTTCCCCGAGGTGTAACCGTCACTGTTGACACTTATTTCAACAACTGAGACATCTTGTAGACACAGTCCAAGAATAACAACCAAGAAGACTGCGAGAAGTGATGCCAACGTCCGCCCACGTTCTGCTGGACAGACAAAAAACGCTGTTACAGGGGTCGGGTTGGGAAGTCATTCCGCACCAACCTTATTCACCTGATCTTGCGGCCTCAGATTTTCACCTTTTCCACTTCTAACGCCGGAAATGCATATCCTCCTATTTCCATCTATTGCACTGCAAATTTTTTTCCTTATTTTGTTACCTGAAGATATAACATTTCTGTGTCTTTGTATATTGTAATTGTTTTACTATTTGTATATATATGCATTTATGCCGATGTATAATTGGTTTGTTTTGTGAATATTATTTGTATTTATACACTGGGTCTGGCCTAGGGAAAACTATACTATCGAACGAATACATCGATAGGTCGTGTGGAGAACGAAAGTGTTTAGGATCTTTGGTAGTGTTAACTCTGCCGCGTGGAGCGCGGGCTGAGCAGTGAGAGTCTGGCTGGGGTGGTGCAGTGGAGCAGGTGCGTTGTGTGAAGCTCCCGCGAGTTGCCGCGCTATCGGGGTTTGGCAGAATGTAATTGCGCTCGACTTGCGATGATAGTTTCTGACATGGTGTCGCGGACGGGAAGCATTAGCTGGCGCACATCAAGAGCCCGTTTCGTCTGGTGACCGTGTCGAGAAGAAGGCGCGCCAACATCCAGCTTCAGCAACAGCGACGGCCGACAGTGAGTGACTGTCGCCACCTCCTCGATCGACGGCTTCAAACCTTCAATCAGCCAACAAGGAAGACTGGAAGCACGTAAAGTTTTAGAACTGTATGGCAGACCTCAGCTTTTCAAACTTTTGAAATTGTTGCATCACAAAATTACAGCAACTTAGCATGAACGTTTGTTGTTCATTGTCCCAATTGCATTACCAAGCAGGGTCCCTTCCTTTTCCGGAATGAACCCGAGTGTCGTTGAAATTCAAACGCCAGCATCATTCGATTTCACTGCTTTAATTTCAAAGTTCAGTTAAGGTATTCATAGCTGGCTACAATATTCAGATTACACAAGCACAAATTAAGAGTGCGAGTTTTGTTACCGCATTTTAGCTTACCTGTGACTGCAGCTCAGCTTGGTACGTACTAAATTTTACTACTGTTAGTTGTTCAGAATCATTTAATTCAATTTGAAAGTTAAATTTCTTATTTCTAAATTGCGTAGATTCAAGTAGCTTTTGAAATGATTGTTGAGGTAGTCCAAGACTAACCGTATTTTACTGAATTTCGATGTGCTTCAGAAATAAAGCTCACTATTAACTTCAGTTACTAAATTAACTTTCGATTTTCCTGTTTTATTCATTCTTTTGCTAAATTAAGTCAGAGTGTAGCGAAATTTATTACTTCTGACAAACTTTCAGTTTTCACATTGCACGTGTCAACCTTCAGTTGCCACGCTTCTAGTGCTAATTATATGTGTAATAACCTTTCTTTTTCAGTTACTATAGTAATTGTCCTTAGGATTGGCGACCGTAATTTCCCCCAAATCTCAAATATCTAATTACCGCTAGTTAATTGTTAACGTAACGGCCGCACATTTACTTTCTTTATTAACTTTACCCCTTTTCAAAATTAATTTCCACCTGTTTCATTAGCATTTTTCCTTTCATTTAGATGTAACCCTTTCCTCCCTCTTTACCGACAGATTAACTTCGGTGACGATTGCTATTCCCAAATTTCCATTAGGTACACGCAGTTTAATTTTTCACTGTCATTAAGGTCGATAAGTGAGGGGGGAGGTTACACACTCTCCATTGAACAACCTTCAAGGAACTTCCTTTCCGGATGAAAATGTGCTCCGAGCCTGACGAGTTCTTCGCCTCAAAACCACGTGATTTCTACAGTCGCGGAATCGAAACGTTAGCCCTACATTGGCAGACTGTTGTAAATAGTGAAGGAGAATATATTATTGATGACCAGAGTCTCTGTTGTATATCTTAAACTTGTGGGATAACGTTACGAACTTATGCTTCAACTCAATGTTGCAAAACTTCTAATACGTACGCCCCGACTATGAAACGGACCCTCATTACAGATAAGACCATACCATTATTTTAAGCACGTTGGTGTGAGCTTTTCAGAGAACTTCATTTAAATTTTGATGTCACATAGTTGATGACAGAGACGGCCAGGTCATGGATTAATTAAGACTGACCTGTAATGATAAAGTACAATTTAGGAGGAGAGTAAGGGATTTACTGGAGGGCAAGTTCTTCCACTCCATTGATGAGCTTAACAAAACAAATAGTTGCAGACATTATTAACTATATCACCGATCATTTATATTACATAATTGTCACAGTTTCAGTATAGTAATGTGATCTGTGGAAGTAAATATTGAAAGCTGGCTTTATGTTTCTACCTTTCAATATCTAATTTGCTGCTTTCACTGTTAAATTAATTCGTGAATTAGTTAATGCAGGTCTTCTGCAAAGACGTAGTTCTGAACAGTTACCGACTGCGGCGACTGCGAACAACTTGGTTATCTTTATTTCAGTCTGTGAGGTGTTCAGCAAGTATTCTTTGAGTTCTAGCTGAGCCGACCAATCAGGTCACGCCCTGCCTCGCTGGGAATGCTGATTCATGAGTTTAAATAAGCACTTTGCGTCCTGGTGTGCTTGGAATCTCATGGCGCGAGTTTCTGTTTGCTATACAGTGTGGTGATAAGATGTAGTTTAATTATGTGCAGGAAGAATAAGCTTATATTATGATTTTGTTAATAATTCACAGCGAGCGTATAGTTCTTATATATTTATTTTCTCGACTCGAATCGTGAAGTCACGAAAACCTTATTTGGATGCGTGGCTCACATATGGAGATCCAGTCTTTGTAGGATGTAGAAAAATTTCCGCTACCAGTCACAATTAAAGTTTATTTATTCGTCACATGAGCGGTTTCAGGTTTGTGCCCATCCTCAGGTGTTTACACATTCAAGATTGCTGGAGTTCACTGTATAAATACAAACAAAATTATTTGCTGGTGACTAAACAGATATAAGTGGAACAATTGTAAGTGTTAAGGCAGCATTTGTCGAAAATATATCTGTACGTACATAAAGATGAAGCATCATTATTGTAATTACGCTGTGGAGACACTTAGTTGCACATTTGTTATCATTTTCACTTCCGTGTTTCAGTTTTATAACATTTAGCTGTATGGTCAATGAACTTTGATGTAGGAGGTGTGAAGATGTTGCTCATACAGAAACATGTAAGTTATGGTCAAATAACTTAGCCATAGGAAGTGCAAGGATGCTGCACACATAGAAACTTAAAAAGCTATTATGAATTACGAAGTTTTTTGATCCACATTATGAAATTTTTGATCAACATTTTTTTTTTCAGAGAACTTAGATCTAGGAAGTACAATGATGTTATTCATATGAAATTACTAGAAGCTATTACAAATTACAAAATTGACGGAACTGTTTTGAGCCACACTATTGTCAGAGAACTTTGATCTAGGAAGTACAATGATGTTACATAAATGCAATTTTGAAAGATTATTACAACTTACGAAAATGACAGTTAAAGCTTGTGTTTACAATACGACTTTTACAAATTACGATACTGACACTTGAACTGCTGTGTGATTGCTGCATCGGATTCCCATAGCATATTACTTTGTTATTATATCAGATTATAATGAGTTTTTGTTTTTGAATATTTCGTGAAATATGTCGAGATAAGTTTTGTTTGAAAACTCAACTTTTTCGTTGAGAATAAGGTGTGGCGAGCTAGAGCTATGGATGTCAATTTCTAGCTCTTCGAGCAGATTCATTGTGGATGATCTACTATTGTAGCTTGTTGTTCGTGCTGAAAGAAATTTGAATACCAGTTTCCCGAAAGAGGTTTGCAATTTGGCATGAAATTTTACCTATAAATAATATGCAGGCAAATGTGGTTTATTTTTTCTTTCTTGTGAATCTGATTTAGTAGGTGTGCATTGTTTCTTTTTGATTTTGTTGTTAAGTTTATCAGTTACATCTGGGTTTTATCCTTTTCTGCGTGCAGCTTCTCTAATAATGTTAATTTCTTTTTGTTCGTCATGGGGGCTGATTGGGATTTTATGTATACGTTTAAGTGTAGATCTGAAGAATGCCATTTTGTGTTGCACTGGATGACATGAGGAGTTGTTAATGACAACATCACTAGTAGTTGGCTACCTGTAAATCTGGAAGGCATGTTTGTTGTTTACATTAGATATTGTAAGGTCAAGAAAATTGATTCCTTCATCTACTTGATGTTCTACAGTGAAGTTGATGTTGTTGTGCATGGTGCTGAGATCTTTAGCAAGTTTCTCAATCTTCTCAGTTGTACCATTGTACAAGATAATAGTATCATCCACATTCCTTTTTTAGCATATTATTTTATTTTCAAGTGAACAAGCTGATCTGAAAAATCTATTTTCTATGTGGTTATTGTAAATATCTGCAAGTATTCCTGCCAAACTATTGCCTATTGCAGACGCTGTGTCTTTGCTAGAAGAGTATGTTTCGAGGTACGTTGCAGAATCTGTTTACAATTAATTCATCCGATTCGCAGAATGGATAATTTCGTCACATTCCCTGTCAGTAAGCATTTGTCACTGTTTTGCAGGTTGCATAGATCTTACCTTGTTTGATTTTCTTAAAAGTGTTGCAACTCGTTGTCCCACATGTTTTCAGAGCATTAATATTACACATGTTACGGTGATTTAATTACTTTGGAGAGTCAGTAATAAGGATTTGTATTTAAATATTCTTTCAAATCAAATTTTTCCTTGCCAAACACTTACCCATTGAGACGAATTTATGACGACCTGTACTCAGCAGTCAACTTACGATCATTCGATTGGAAAAATATTACTTGCCATTAGCAATTAGTTAAATCTTTACTGATTTCCTACAACTATCGATATCAAAACTAGCATCAGTTACTGTGAATATCTTACTCCGTCTTCTTTGCATGGTCATCCAGCGAAAAAGTAGCTGCTGGTGTTGACGTATCAGACTGAACCACAGTCCTTCGTGTACCGAAAGTGTCATTACCTCATGTTTTGTAATAGTGAGATATTATAACAGACTAGATACACATGCCCACAGCATTGGACTTGGCTATGAGCTACGCTACGATTGTTCTAGTCCAGTTAAACTCAATTTTCTTTTGTTACACCAACTTTAAATTGTTGCACACAAAGTAAGTATTCATTAACTAGGTAATCTTTCTATAAAGTCGTTGCAGTCAGATCACGTTACTTGTTTGACTTCTGGGCCTAAATATTGAATATGAGACGTTATACTGTTTAATTTGGGACACATCCGGATTTACTTTCATCAATAATCTGTTTCAAAAACATAGCAGGAAACTTACAGTCTTGTAAGTTGTTTGTCATATCTGAGGAAGTTTGGTAGCAACGGCTATGTTGTAATCTTATCCACTACAGTATATCCATACTTAAATGTTTATTGGAAACATTTTAGTAAATGTCTCAACGAAAACAAATAAAGTTATACTTTTTTCCTTCTTCCATTTACGATTTGTGAAAACATCGAAGAAATGTTGGATGGGAACCTAGTGCTGGGTATGCATTTAAAAGCGTTAAGCGAAAAAGCACCCAGAGGCTGCCAACAATCCAAGTGTGAAACTTTCCTGTTGTAAAGTCTATATCAAGGTGAATCTGTATTACTTCGATACATTTTGGTACCTGTAATTATCACTAAAAGTGATGCTGAATTGAATCAATCATTTCGAAGAGGCCATACATCCACCAAAGAAAATTATTCAGGAGAAAGAAAAAACTGTTTGGATTGCAAACCAAAGTGTAAAATGTGTTCCACGTGTGAAACTTTCCTGTTGTAAAGTCTATATCCAGGTAGATCTGTATTACTTCGATACATTTTGGTACCTGTAATTATAACTAAAAGTGATGCTGAATTGAATCAATCATTTCGAAGAGGTCATACATCCACCAAAGAAAAATTTTCAGGAGAAAGAAAAAACTGTTTGGATTGCAAACCAAAGTGTAAAATTTGTTCGTGATCAAACAGCTCATTTTTCAAGGCACAGCCGTAGGCTAATTAAGATAGGATTTCTAGGAGTATTGCCCACTATGGTAGTAAGTTATCGTCGGAGGTGTAGACGTTGTGTTCTAGGCTTAACATCACTAACTACACCTACCTGCATTGAGGTCCCATTTTGTATGCTGGTACGACATATCCACTGTAGATCAAATGCTGTTTCCCTTGGAATATTGCTCTGTTTATTCCATCACATTTACTTAAACCACCCATTCTCCTCTTTTCACCCTCACAATCACTGACACTATCATTTTCACTCATTTTACACAAAAGTATAGTATAACTCTTCGAGGATGCACTGTCAATTGCCTACGCAAACATGTGCTCTGCGCGCAGCGCTTGCAGTAATCACCACGTGACCTAACAGCTGGAGACTCCGAGGAGGCCATATCCCAGGAGATCTTTCCCGCGGAACGTGAAATACGACTCTTAATATCTCTCACACACTAGAATGAGTGGGATATGGTCTTTTCACAGGGAATACACGTCTCTTCGAGTACTTCGAGATTTTGAACTAAAATGGAAATGTGGTGGGGATGGACATACGGCCTTTTCGAAATGATTGATTCAGTTGTATTTTTGATATTTAAATTGTTTGCTTTGCTTTCCAACCAAGTTTCCATAATATGATTGTGTGCATTTGGCTGTGTGGCAGTGTTCGCCACAGATGATTTAAACGTTTTACGCATCGTTACTCATATTTGATCATTTTTATTCATGCGTGAAAATTAATTACAGTTTGAGCAATATTATAGCCGTTTCAAGAGCTTGTTTTGGTTGCCTGATAATTCATATTTCGCTGACCAGCAAGTGGAACACCGTTTTTGAGGTACGAGTACGTTTATTACCCGGAGTAGAGACCAAACACATTCCAAACGTGCAGCATGCACTCACCATTCTCACTCAGTTACATGTATCACATAGAAGACCACAGGCAGGAGGCAAACCACTTACACTGGGACTAGACGTCAAAACGAAAATCATTAGTCCCGTCTCAGCACATCACAACTCATTTAAAACATCTGAATTTGTCACCTTCGTAATAATGTCTCTCGAATGCTTGTCAATGCTTACGAAGAATACTGGCGTAACCAGAGATACTTAAATAAAATGCTTTTCCGTCGAGTGACACTAAGCTTGAGTCAACATTACAGACCACGCGATTCTATAAAGCCCTGAATAAACAGGTTCGAATCTAGGGCCGATAGGATTACTGAATCCACAGGCTCTATTTTAGAGCCGATATTATTAACATAGGTATGCGCGGAATTTCCGGAGGGCCGTAAAGGAATTGTGAAACAGATTTCTCTGGGGTATAACTTGCGATGCTGAGTCTTCTCAAGAGCACACCGAAACCGCTTTCCCTTTAATCATCCTGATGCCGAAGGCGACGCTAAACGCCGCTGTTCGCCAAGATTACAGGAGGCAGTCACTGGGAGTGCCATTAGTGTACATGCTCTGTGTATCAAGCGTAATGCAGCGCCCTATCTAACTTCTCCTAAACTTGCACATTGCAGCGGAAGTGGCCATAATTTGTTGGTACTAGATACAATTAACGACCTCTTTCAGCTGCCAGATCGCCCTCCACAGTAAACTTCTAAACGTAACGCAAGATAATCCATTCTGGGAACAGAAAATCTCGGAAACTTTTTGGGTGTTATGACACTGATACTGGCAAGATGTCGATCCCAACTATTCTGTGATTTTCGAGGATGTCTTAATTTCAAGTTTGATGTCATGTAATTAATGACAAAAGAATTTTTTCCGTGTGATATAATTACAAATTAATAATTTTCGGATATTTTTCTTTACTTGCACTGTAAAACCTTGCTTCTTACCAAATTTCCCATTTTAGCCAACAGGAAGTACGCTGTAGGTCGGATTAAGGAATTTGCGAGTTTCAAAATACGCGACATAAATAGTAGTGTCTTTATTTCAATGACTCCGAAGCTTCAGTTTTTTACACTTTATTATGTGACATAAATTTCAGCTTGGTACGTCTTCCCGTTCCTGAGAAAACAATATTAACAGACAGACGAACAGATGAAACTTCCTGGCAGATTAAAACTGTGTGCCCGACCGAGACTCGAACTCGGGACCTTTGCCTTTCGCGGGCAAGTGCTCTACCAACTGAGCTACCGAAGCACGACTCACGCCCGGTACTCACAGCTTTACTTCTGCCAGTATCTCGTCTCCTACCTTCCAAACTTTACAGAAGCTCTCCTGCGAACCTTGCAGAACTAGCACTCCTGAAAGAAAGGATATTGCGGAGACATGGCTTAGCCACAGCCTGGGGGATGTTTCCAGAATGAAATTTTCACTCTGCAGCGGAGTGTGCGCTGATATCAGCGCACACTGATACCAGCGCACACTCCGCTGCAGAGTGAAAATTTCATTCTGGACGAACAGATACTTAGAAAACAAATGACAAACAAACTTTTTTCGTGTAATTTAATTTTAAATTTACAGTCGAATTGTTTCCTTTGTGCATTGTGTGTGTATTGAACCGGGGACCTAGAAACGACGGAGAGGCTTCGTCCCGCCATAGCCCTGAGTGGTTCACAACAGGCTACACCAGTCCATCCACCTCACCGCCGTCCCACACCGAACCCAGGGTTATTGTGCGGTTTGGCCCCCAGTGACACCCACCGAGAACGTCTCATACCAGATGAGTGTAACCCCAAATGTTTGCGTGGTAGAGTAATGATGGTGTACGCGTATGTGAGTGTTTGCGCAGCAATCGCCGACATAGCGTAACTGAGGCGGAATAACGAGAACCAGCCCGCATTCGCCGAGGCAGATGGAAAACCGCCTTAAAAACCATCAACAGGCTGGCCGGCACACCGGACCTCGACACTAATCCGCCGGGCGGATTCGTACCGGGGACTGGCACGCCTTCCCGCTCGGGAAGCATCGCGTTAGACCGCGCGGCTAGCCGGGCGGGCCTATTGTTTTCTTTGGTTGTACTGTGAAAGCTTTCTTTCTGTCAGATTTCATGGTTCTATATCAACGGAAAGTACCCTACAGGTTTTGATAAGTGAGTATGCGAGTATCAAAATACGTGACATAAATGGTCGTGTCTTTTGATTGCACTGACTTACATGCTTCAACTTCTTACACCGTCAAGGAACGCGAAGCTTTACTATGTGACATAAGTTTCAACTTGCTACGTCTACCTGTTCCTGAGAAAAATGGTTTGTAACAGTTAGACAGTCAAATAGACGGACGACAAAGTGATGCTGTACGAGTTCCGTTTTTACCGACCGAGGTATGGAACTCTAAAAAGTAATGAAAATAGTCGCAGTAAGCTTAAGATAGAACCTACAATAGATCACCTCGAAGGATAGAGTCAAAGCTAGCTTCAGACTATTAAAAGAAAAGAAAGTTTTGAACTGCCATGGCAAATTTTAGTTTGCATGTCCAGAGGTTTATTATAGAAATTCTTAGATGACTATGCCAAGGAAGGTGACAATAAGGACAAAGATAAGGATGATGTTGATTAAAGCGTCTCCTGTACATTTCTCTGTCGACAGGTTGAGAGGCACCCACATGCCTTGCTCATACTGTGGCATCAAGCAGCCAGGCCTGCAAGATGAGTGGTCTGCCAAGCGAGTGGATTTATTTTTGTTCCTCGAATAACTTCAATGACTGATTATGAGCTCTAGTACCCACAATTAAGCTACAAATTATTCTCATGTTCGAATATTACGCAACGGAAACGGATGACGCACATCTGACTATTAGTAATTCACACAACTCTGATTGTTCACTACGCTCTGGCAATACTTCATTTTCTTTCTCACCCAACGGCTTTGACCAACACGTGTCCATCGCACTGAATATGAATGGCGCACACATTATAAATTCTGGGTATCATGACTACACACTATTCGAAGAACAAGGCCACCAATCTTTTTCTTTTCACTATCTTTTTTATTCCGATAAATTCTATTATAATTCAAAGATAACCTAAACACACCATTACATTTTGTACAATAATTACACATGAGAAACTCCGCCCAGTGGGCATGGCTTTACATTGGTGATTCTCTATCTTATGGTCTCGTAATTATCTAACGCTACAGTGCACTTTCTGGATAGGATGGTGGATCTTTTGCTATATCTCACACTTCGACTTTCACACCCATCATCACGAAAATTTCCTCCAGACTGAGCGGTACAAAAGGGAACATGCATAACCCACTGCCTCTGAACCTATCTTGCTACTCTCCCATGCAAACTACACATACTTAAATTACATGAAACACATCACACTGGCAACATAGAATACGTCACAAAGAATAGTCACAACGTTAGAATCACTTCACTTTCAGCTTTCCCACTTCAATAAGTATTCATCCCAGTTTCACACGACACTGCCCCACTTCGTAACTTTTCTTTCCTACTACGAATTCTGGAGGATATATGCACGTCTTCCTGTGCAATGCAAGCCAAGTGGCGTTGCTGGATAGACAGCTGACTCACCTTACTTCTCTCTCAGAGTATTAGAGTTTGAATCAAGCGTCACACGGAAACATAACACGCAAAGTATTATTAAAAACATATTCGTCACATACGGAAGTCCTCAACTGATACCATGGACGAGTACTTCTCTTCATCCTTTGTCTCATACACAGATTGAGACTCACACAGTACTCACCACGTGGAAGTACTCGTCTCTAATTTCAAGTCCTTCACAAGCCATTTCTTAAATATTTCCAACTTATAGTACACACGCCAGTAATTCAGCTTAACTTTAGCACTCGCAAGTATTTCAACTTATTGCTGCACGTGGTTTCATTGTGACCGTTGGTCACTTCCGAAGATTACTACGATCCCCTTAATATTACCTTCCTGTCATTTAATTCTTCCCCCAAAAGTTCCTGAAATAGAGAAATAATTATTCCAAACTACTCTTTCAAATGCATACCACTTTCTCCACTCTTTTGTCTTTACAGAGCACACCTAAGACAGATCTTACCAACACAAGATCCAGCGCCAGAGTGCTGAAACATGGCCGTTCTTCAGGTCATCTCGCACCTCCGCCGGGGTGGGGGAGCACCATGCTACCGTATTGGTCAGCCACATTTCAGGCACTCAAAGCTCAGGTAAATTTCATCTCTTTGGTTCCACCAGAGGTGACCAAAGGACCGTCTCAAAGATGATCATATATTGCACATTCACTATCCGCTGTTAGCAGACGACCAAACATTCGTTCATTTCACAGATCTCACCAAACTGGATGTGGGGATTTATTTTGTGGGAGTGCACATGTGATCAGTTAAATAACTAAATTGTCCTTCTTTCCTACACTGGTATCCGGCTTCGTTGTATTAAGTGTAATTGAGTTAATATTACAAAAAATATGTTGTTCTGGCAAGAATAACGAAGAATGTTGTACCTATTTTCAATGTCGGACGGTACTGTACTCTTTCAAGGTAACTGGAATTCGATCAAGTCGACTATTTACACAATTTGTTGTGATGGTTTTCGGTCGTCCTAAGACTGGACTGATGCAGTTTTCCACAGTAGTCCATCCCTTGCTTACCTCTTTAGCCGGCCGGTGTGGCCGTGCGGTTCTAAGCGCGTCAGTTTGGAACCGCGTGACCGCTACGGTCGCAGGTTCGAATCCTGCCTCGGGCATGGATGTGTGTGATGTCCTTAGGTTAGTTAGGTTTAAGTAGTTCTAAGTTCTAGGGGGCTGATGACCTCAGTAGTTAAGTCCCATAGTGCTCAGAGCCATTTGCTTACCTCTTCATCACTGGATAACTAATGTAGTCCACATCCGTTTAAACTTGCTTACTGTAGTCAATTCTCGGTCTCCCCACACTTCCCTCCACTAGGGAACTGATGTTTTCTTCATGCATCAGGATGGGTTTATCGAACTATCCCTTCTTTTACTCGAAGTATACTATGAATTTCTTTTCTCCCCAGTACCTCATCATCAGTTAAACGATCTACTCAGCTGATCTTCAGCATTCTAGACCCACGTTTCAAAGGTTCCTATTCTCTTCTTAATAGAAATGTTTATTGTCCACGTTTACTTGCTATACTCTATACAAATAACTTCGGAAAAAGTTCAAAAATGGTTCAAATGGCACTGAGCACTATGGGACTTAACATCTGAGGTCATCAGTCCACTAGAACTTAGAACTCCTTAAACCTAACTAACCTACGGACATCACACACATCCATGCCCGAGGCAGGATTCGAACCTGCGACCGTAGCGGTCACGCGGTTCCAGACTGAAGCGCCTAGAACCGCTCGGCCACAACGGCCGGCAAAAAAGTTCTTAAAATTTAAATTTATATTTGATGTATACAAATTTCTCTTATCCAGATAAAGCATTTATATCTTCTCTACTTCGGCCATCGTCATTTGTTTTACTACTCAAATAGCAAAACTCAGCAACTACTTTTAATGTCTCATTTCCCATTGAAATTCCCTCAGCATCACCTAACCTAATTCGACTACATTACGTTACCCTTGCTTCACTTTTGTTGCGGTTCATCTTACAACCTCTATTCACTCTCTATCAATTTCCTGATGTAACTAATCTTCCACGTCCTTTGCTCTCTGCAGAAGTAGACTGTCATCAGTAAACAGCAAAATTTTTATTTCTTCTGCGTGAACTTTAATTCCCTTTCCAATGACGTTCTTCAGGAAAGCACTGCTCCATCAAACACCACTGACAATATGTCAAATTAGTAAGCGTATCGTGATCAGCTGTATACATCAAAATAGCCCGTTTCTGTACGAAAAGGTGCTCTACCACACAAAAGTTTCAGGGTCCACCTCGTGCTGATATCTGGCATCAACTGATGCTCCGGTAAATTTAACTGCTTTTGTATCGCCAACAGTTTTCTTTGAACTAAGTTCGAATGATTGATTGCGATCATTCATGGTGCTTCACACTGGACCTGCATGTAAAGCTTGGCGTTTTATAGCGGTGTAAGGCTTGTTTTAGGAGTCGTGTAATTCCGGTCTTTTTTACGATAAATAATGGCTCGTTGTTTAGTGCATTTATTACCGACATTAAATAATTTTTTTGTGTCGTTTGCATCCCAAAGCAATTTCCTTTTAAATGATGCCGATATGCGCAGTTGCTTTCCTCTCGGTGTTGAAGACAAACTTCTGCCGGGTAATGGCAAAAGACGGAGTATGCTCGGCAACGGCTCTACATTTATTAATTGCCAAAAAGGAAATGATTATTCACAGCTGAAGTAACTGTTAAACAAAAAACTATTTCATTGAGTTTAAGGTAAATGAGGTATTTGTTATTCCTTTAAATGGTTTTTTAATACTGTGTTTCACAAAAACATCCGCAGATCCCAAAACGTTTAATTAATCCGAGTATTCGGTAAATACGTACTTAGTTAATATGATTAATCATAATACAAATTGACAAACACCTTGTTGGTCAATGTGACAAAACAGTCCATACAAAAGAATAAAAGACACTCTAAGGCTTTGGTACATACATGCTTTCCTTTCCCTTGTCAATCACGAGAAATTTGAACTCGGCATAACAAACGAACAGCAAACTTATTACTATCACTGTTTATATCAAAATATTCACAGACACGTGATCTTTCCAGAATGAGATTTTCACTCTGCAGCGGAGTGTGCGCTGATATGACACTTCCTGGCAGATTAAAACTGTGTGCCCGACCGAGACTCGAACTCGAGACCTTTGCCTTTCGCGGGCAAGTGCTCTACCATCTGAGCTACCGAAGCACGACTCACGCCCAAGGCAAAGGTCCCGAGTTCGAGTCTCGGTCGGGCACACAGTTTTAATCTGCCAGGAAGTTTCACGTGATCTTTCCTTTAGCAATGCCCTTTTCCGTGCTTCCTCTTATAGTTAACAAATTACTTTCCGCAGTAACGTCAAATATCAAGTGCAAGCGAGACGAATTTCGCAAAAATGAAATACCGAAGTCAATAAAACCACTCAATAAGTCATTCGGTCGCTTAACTCAAGAACGACGATTGCCGAATTTACCGGAATCTGCCAATTACACGTGCCTGAATGGTTCAAATGGCTCTGAGCACTATGGGACTCAACTGCTGAGGTCATTAGTCCCCTAGAACTTAGAACTAGTTAAACCTAACTAACCTAAGGACATCACAAACATCCATGCCCGAGGCAGGATTCGAACCTGCGACCGTAGCGGTCTTGCGGTTCCAGACTGCAGCGCCTTTAACCGCACGGCCACTTCGGCCGGCGACGTGCCTGACATCGGGAGGACAGCTCACAAGGAATCTCTTGAGTGCGAGATCGCAAGAGGCCAATAACGTTTACGGCATTCGGAGATTCACGTATTGTTTACCATGCAACCACAATATTGGTTGCTAATGGCAACAGGGGTATCGAGTAGCGAGTACAGCATGGGGCTACACATTGTAGTTGAACTGCTTAGTCAACGAGTTACTCAGAACAGTGTTACAGTGCTAGTAGTGTTGATTCAGGTCAGAGTAATGACAACGATAACACAAAGCAAATATTGCGTTATATCTACAGCGATTGCCGAAGTTGACACTTCGTCAAAAAAGAATCCAAGAAATTTCATGGAGTGAGAAAGAAGTGGCTGATAAATATTAGCGTTTCTGCAAGATGAGTCAATGGGATGTGTGATGTCGTACACGCTCGAGTATGCGGACATTGTACATGAGCGGTACAATGACGACGATAAGTGCTTAACAGGAGAAAGTGATACTGAAATAGGTCTCGAGCCACGTAGTTTACCACCCTTCTCGGACGGAGAACCACAAATCCTGTCTCCAGTGAAACGTAGTAAGGTCAATCATTGTCCAAGGAGCTGGTACTAAACATATTTACGTACATGGAAGATCTTGCGCAGCACAGTAAATAAAGCAATTATGAACAGATTTCGAATAAGTCCGCGCTATATGACCGTGTAGAGCATCAAAAAAACTACGGATATTCACGGGAGGACAAGGCATACTTTTTACAATAACTGATGTTCGAGCGTTTCAAGGATACTCCATACAATTTAGGGGATGCGCTTGATAGTGATCTACTACGTTATGCACATCAAATTGCGCGCGACACAGACTACAGTGATTTCAAAGGAAGCAGTGGATGGTTGCATAAATTCAAATAGTGCTACAAAACTGGAAGACGTAATATGAAATTTCAAACAAAATGTCATCTTGACAAAGCACAGAAAACTGCGGAATCAGCACGAAAATTTGTGGATGACATAAAACAATCATGTCATCGTTTAGTAAGGACTTTGTTTTTAACTCCGAACAATCCGGATTTGAAGAGGAAATGTGTATTAAAGGAATCCTGGAAATTAGTGGTACGAAGAGAGTTTTATCAAGGTCAGCTAACACCAACTCCTTAACGCATTCGTATATAATTACTGCAACAGTTAATCTGGACGGTAAATTGGCTGGAAAGTTATTTGTTGTGCTGCGAGAAGCTGTGCGTGCTGTGCCTCCTACGACTCTTTCTCGTGTGCGCGAACCTGCAAGGGCAGTAGGGAATATTTTGGTCGCAGAAGCAAGAGAGGGAAAATGGGAGAGAGAGAGCTACAACTATGGTATGAACAGAGCTTTTGGCCAATAGCTGGTCAAAATAGTCTCATTTGCTTGATTCCTGGTCTGTGTATAAAAATCATACTCTTTTAGAGTAAATTATCCCTCCGGAAAAGTATGTGAGATTGCAGTTCATATCCCCTGGAACCATTGGACAAATTCAGCAACTGGATGTTTGTTTTTCCCGTGCCCATAAAACACATTATAGCATTGTCTGCAGCTATGCCTTAAGGGATAGCTTGTTTTACAATAAGCTCCACGACAAACTGTTTCGCATTCTGTTGCATGCCATCACATTCCATCAGTTCTCATCACCCCGTTACGCCGATATGATTCTGTATGCATTCTTTAAGAGTGGATGCCTAGTTGAACGTCCTTCACGGTTTTTAACTCCTAAGGAGTTTGCCTTCGATCTTGTTGGTGCGAACCTTTGTGATTACCGTGGCGTGTTATTTTTTATTCGGTGCTTATGTTGCAAGTTACTAGATCGTTTTGAGCATTTCTTGACTGTCGACGATGCCCATTTTGTGAAGTGTAACATACAAATCACGTAGAAGGTCGATCTCTGCACCTCACGTACACTCGTTTTGTGTCGTCCTCATGATGCACGCAGTGAGTCATTATTAGCTAATATATTTCCTGTCATAAATGTTTACGCATCACTTTCAAATGAGCCTTACTAAAGCCACCTCGCAGTCAAGGGGCTCCTTATAAGACCCACACGTTCTGACGCCGCTGGATATCGGCAATCCGGATTATAGGATGGCCGGACATCCTATGTACTCTATCCGGCGAAAGAGCTATCTGTTTCATCTCTAGTTCCGACCTACCTCGCTAAAGAGATTATTCGGCTTTTGCTCTGACCATGGGTTGCCGAGATCTGGGTCGTCACCACTCACCAGGAACTACTAGTATTGATGAACACTGGCAATAGAGTTCAAGCAGCACGAACGACTTGCCGTTACCTGTCGTTCGAGCTGAGTTGGACTCGATGCCCGCCCTCCATGCAACCAATGTTTCTACCCTAGTTGGCAGCTATGTCTACTATTTTTCAGGACCTGTACACCCGCAAATAGCTTACAAATTTAAAAATATATTCTTTCTACATCCTTTATTCATTTTTTTATCTGCTGCTCTTTCTGGTACGGTGCTTTTAATGGGCAGCAGAGTGTTTTGTAGATATATTCTAATTCGTGCATTTAAAAGTATATTAGTGTACGGGACGATTCAAAAAGAAAGGACAGCTTTCAGTTGTTTATTATAAACAAGTTACGAAAGATCTCTCTGGATAAATTATGGTTCAAACTTTTATGTTCGCACAGACACTACACCACACACTAAACATGAGCACCGTGCGTTGCTCGAGAGTCCATTTAATTCCACACACGATTCACAGGTCCCTGTTTATTGAATCGACAGCTACAACAACTTGATTTCTCAGCTCTTTAACAGTACCTGTCATAGGTGAGAAAAAGACATGTCTATTATTACTCCCACAGAAAAAAATCGAAAGATATGAGGGCTGGTGACTTGGGAAGACAAAAGCAATGAACGAGATCTTGTTGTTCACCTCTTCCGACACAACTTTGTGGGATAACGTTGTTAACATAACGCCACATCTCAAGGTGAAAGGGAGGCGGGGCGCAGTTATGGATCAAATGAAATCATTGGAATCTCAGAGAAGTTGAGGACACAACGAGTTTTGCAGCATGTCCAGGTATGAAATTTCTGTCACACTCTCCTCCGCAAAAACAGAAAGGTCCATAAACTTTATGAACAGAAATAGCACAAAACAAGTTCAATTTCGGTGAGTGTCTTTCATGTTCGATGACGACGTCAGGGTTTTGTGACCCACAAATGCCTCCATTATGGTAGTTTACTATAACCGATAGATGAAACGTAGATGCAACGTAGATTCAACGTAGATTCGTTCGAAAAGATGAATCGTTCAGAAAAAGTGTCCTCTGCACGTCCTGAGGACTTGAAATGAAAAATGCGTACTTTCTGTTGATGTCGCCTGGACATAATTGCTGCAGAAACTGCAACTTTTAAGGCTTCATATCCAGGTGTCGTTTCAAAACACGCCACACCGCTGTTTGAGGGCCGGCCGATGTGGCCGGGCGGTTCTAGGAGCTTCAGTCTGGAACCGCGCGACCCCTACGGTCGCAGGTTCGAATCCTGCCTCGGGCATGGATGTGTGTGATGTCCTTAGGTTAGTTAGGTTTAAGTAGTTCTAAGTTCTAGGGGACCGATGACCTCAGAAGTTAAGTCCCATATTGCTGAGAGCCATTTTAACTATTTTTGTAATTTCCAGGGAGATTCACGCAGCCGAAAATGTTGTTCTTCAGAAACTCATCACGGAATTCAGTGCAAGGCTGTACACACTCAGTGCTGCCGGTTATCCGTTATAGCATAAATACTACAAGATTATGTCACCTCTTATTTCGTCATAGTAGGCAAAAAAATTGTGCGCCACTCTGTAGTTGCCTTCAAAAAATATGATGTGCTTTTGAATTTGTGTAAGGCGCTGTAACATTTTGTGGGTTAACTAAACCCTGGAACCAGCAGAACTGGTTCATAGGTCAGCCTCAGTATGTGGGTGGGGATTATTTGTGACCGTCTTGCCGGCCGGAGTGGCCGAGCGGTTCTACGCGCTCCAGTCTGGAACCGCGCGACCGCTACGGTCGCAGGTTCGAATCCTGCCTCGGGGATGGATGTGTGTGATGTCCTTAGGTTAGTTGGGTTTAATTAGTTCTAAGTTCTAGGGGACTGATGACCACAGCAGTTAAGTCCCATAGTACTCAGAACCATTTGAACCATTTTTGACCGTCTTGTGGGTCCAGTCAACCTTCCACAGCACTTCAGAGACGAGGTCTATCTGCACTTCCTGCAAGTTCAAATGGTTCAAATGGCTCTGAGCATTATGCGTCTTAACTTCTGAGGTCATCAGTCGCCTAGAACTTAGAACTAATTAAACCTAACTAACCTAAGGACATCACACACATCCATGCCCGAGGCAGGATTCGAACCTGCGACCGTAACGCTTCCTGCAAGTGACGCTGCCTCCTCTGCTGGTGGTGCCAAAGTCAATCAGCCTGTATAGAAATGCGAACTCAGATCAGAGCTGGTGGAACTGTGTGGCAGTCGTCAAAACGGAATGCCAGTCGTTGTGGCCGAGCGGTTCTAGGCGCTTCAGTCTTGAACCGTGCGACCGCTACGATCGCAGCTTCGAATCCTGCCTCGGGCACGGATGTGTGTGATGTTCTTAGGTCTAGGGGACTGATGACCTCAGATGTTAAGTGCTCAGAGTCATTTGAACCATTTTCATAAAGAAATAAATAATTATTTCCTTGACATATAGGCAGGGAGTGGTGACGATGATGAGCGGTTTTTTGTTATTATTTACAGTTATAAGTTGTGCTGGTCACACTTAACTGTTTTCCCGCTTCTTACGGCCGAGTGTTTCGGGTAACGCCCCAATATTTGCAGTGCCTTCGTTTACCGGCGCGACAGGAGGAGAAGAAAGGCAAGGAGAGGAGAGCAGCCGCCCTGTCTAATTCTGGAAGCGCACTGTATCGAGCGCGCCCGCCCCAGGGACTTCTGATAGCAGCGCAGACTCACGCCGCCGCAGCCGCGGCGATAGCCGGAGCACGCAGCGCGCCGCACGAGACCCACCCCAGATACACGGCGGCCGGCCGCCATCAGCCTCTCTTCCTAAGGCCTAACACTCCACGCGTATCATCGATCCGGGCACATCTGGGCCGACGGCGAGGCAAGGCATGATGAAGCACATGTGGGTCTTTTGCGAGGGAGTGGATCCAAAGTAACGGTCCACTAAACTGAAAGGATGGAACGAAAAACGAATTCTAAGGAATCGTCGTTCAACGTTCTGTTCAGGTCGATGTCGTTTCCCGTCTCGCTCCTTGTTCCATCCCACCATTTCTCTCCCCCCCCCCCCCCTCCTCCACTCAACAAGATTTAGCACATCGATTCCGTTCGCTGCACATAATTGATTCCCTTCAACATTATGTGACCTGCGACGAAATCATTGGCATGAGACGACCAGCAGCCGGAAAAGAGAATTACCACGACATCTGTAGTCTGCCATTAACACCGTAAAACAAACGACTGCGTAAGTCGAGAAGCATGGACCGCTGGTGAATGGCGTCGCATTGAGTTGTGCGATGAATCACCGCTCTGCACTGCCGCGGATGACCGTCGTCGGCGGGTATGGCGGCGACCCTGAGAGAGGTCTCATACGAGGTGCATTCAAGTTCTAAGGCGTCCGATGTTTGTTTCTAATTAACTACTCACCCGAAATCGATGAAACTGGCGTTACTTCTCGACATAACCGCCCTGCAGACGTACACATTTTTCACAACGCTGACGCCATGATTCCATGGCAGCGGCGAAGGCTTCTTTAGGAGTCTGTTTTGACCACTGGAAAATCGCTGAGGCAATAGCAGCACGGCTGGTGAATGTGCGGCCACGGAGAGTGTCTTTCATTGTTGGAAAAAGCCAAAAGTCACTAGGAGCCAGGTCAGGTGAGTAGGGAGCATGAGGAATCACTTCAAAGTTGTTATCAAGAAGAAACTGTTGCGTAACGTTAGCTCGATGTGCGGGTGCTTGTCTTTGTGAAACAGCACACGCGCAGCCCTTCCCGGACGTTTTTGTTGCAGTGCAGGAAGGAATTTGTTCTTCAAAACATTTTCGTAGGATGCACCTGTTACCGTAGTGCCCTTTGGAACGTAATGGGTAAGGATTACGCCCTCGCTGTCCCAGAACATGGACACCATCATTTTTTCAGCACTGGCAGTAACCCGAAATTTTTTTGGTGGCGGTGAATCTGTGTGCTTCCATTGAGCTGACTGGCGCTTTGTTTCTGGATTGAAAAATGGCATCCACGTCTCATCCATTGTCACAACCGACGAAAAGAAAGTCCCATTCATGCTGTCATTGCGCATCAACATTGCTTGGCAACATGCCACACGGGCAGCTGTGTGGTCATCCGTCAGCATTCGTGGCACCCACCTGGATGACACTTTTCGCATTTTCAGGTCGTCATGCAGGATTGTGTGCACAGAACCCACAGAAATGCCAACTCTGGAGGCGATCTGTTCAAGAATCATTCGGCGATCCCCCAAAACAATTCTCTCCACTTTCTCGATCATGTCGTCAGACCGGCTTGTGCGAGCCCGAGGTTGTTTCGGTTTGTTGACACACGATGTTCTGCCTTCATTAAACTGTCGCACCCACGAACGCACTCTCAACACATCCATAACTCCATCACCACATGTCTCCTTCAACTGTCGGTGAATTTCAATTGGTTTCACACCACGCAAATTCAGAAAACGAATGATAGCACGCTGTTCAAGTAAGGAAAACGTCGCCATCTTAAGTATTTAAAACAGTTCTCATTCTCGCCGCTGGCGGTAAAATTCCATCTGCCGTACGGTGCTGCCATCTCTGGGACGTATTGACAATGAACGCGGCCGCATTTTTAAACAATGCGCATGTTTCTATCTCTTTCCAGTCCGGTGAAAAAAAATCGGAGACCTTAGAACTTGAATGCACCTCGTACTTCCGACGTTTTGGAGAGGCACCTTGGCGTCATCTTGTGGGCAGCCATTGGGCATCACTTCAGGTCACGGCTGGTAGTGACTTAGGGGGCTAGGACAGCATAACGCCACGTCATGGACATCCTGTGTTCTCATGTGTCCTCAATACATTTGCGAAATGGTGTTTGGCACTCTTCGTATTTCGAAAATGTAATAGCTAATAAACCATACATACACCAGTAGAAAAGTTGGAAGGTGTTGGCCACACCCAAAAGAAACTTGCTGGTAGGCTCCGTCACTTCCTAACTGACGAGAAATATGAAGTTCTTGACGATGGAAAACAACAGGGAGCAAAAAGACTGACTCTTAGAGGAATTAATTCATCTCTATCTAAATCTACATGGATACTCTGCAAATCAAAATTAAGTGCCTGGCAGAAGCTTCATAGAACCACCTTCACAATAATTTTCTGTTATTCCAACCTCGAACAGCACACGGAAAAAACGAACACCTATATCTTTCCGTGCGAGCTCTGATTTCCCTCGTGTTATTACGATGATCGTTTCACCCTATTTGATTGGCGTCAACAAAACATTTTCGCATTCGAAGGAGGAAGTTGGTGATTGGAATTTCGTGACAAGATTCCGCCGTAACAAAAGACGCCGTTGTTGTAATGGTGTCCATTCGAAATCCTGCATCATGTCAGTGATACTCTCTCCCCTATTTCGCGATTATACAAAATCTGCTGCTCTTCTTTCAAATTTCTGGAAGTATTCCTTTAATCCTATCTGTAAGGATCCTAGAACGCGCAGCAGTGCTTAAAAGAGGACGGACAAGCGTAGTGAAGGCAGTCTCTTTAGTAGATCTGTTACATTTACTAAGTGTTCTGCCAATAAAACGCTTTCTTTGATTTACCTTCCCCACAACATTTTCTACGTGTCGTTTCCGATTTAAGTTGTTCGTAATTGTAATTACTAGTTATTTAGTTGAATTTAGGGCTTTTAGATTTGATTGATTTATCGTGTAACAGAAATTTAACGGATTCCTTTTAGCACTCATAAGGATGACCTCACACTTTTCATTATTTTGAGTCAATTGAGAATTTTCGCATCGTTCAGAAAACTTTTCTAAATCGTTTTCCAGTTTGTTTTGGTCTACTGATGAGTTTACTAGACAACAAACGGCAGTATCATCTGCAATCTACCTAGTACGGCTACTCAGATTGTTTCCTACATCATTTATATGGTGACACTACCTTGGGGAACGCGAGAACTCACTTTTGGTTTACTCGATGACTTTCCGTCAGTTACTACGAACTATAGCCTCTCTGACAGGGAATCACGAATCCAGTCACATAACTGAGACAATTTTCCATAAGCACGCAGTTTCACTACAAAACGCTTGTGTGGTACTGAGTCAAAAACCTTTAGGAAATATAGAAATACGTATTCGATTTTTAAAAAATGGTTCAAATGGCTCTGAGAACTATGGGACTTAACTTCTGAGGTCAGCAGTCCCCTAGAACTTAGAACTACTTAAACCTAACTAACCTAAGGACATCACACACATCCATGCCCGAGGCAGGATTCGAACCTGCGACCGTAGCAGTCGCGCGATTCCAGACTGTAGCGCCTAGAACCGCTCGGCCACCTCGGCCGGACGATTCAATTTTAAATCCCTTGTCAATAGCACTCCACACAGTGTGTGTGTAAAGAGCTAGTATTGTTTCATAAGAACGATGTTTTCAAAATCCATGTTTACCATGTATCAATAGACCGTTCTCTTCGAGGTAATTCACAATGTTCAAACGCAATATATGTCCCAAAATCCTGCTACAATGCGACGTTAATGATATTGGAATCTCTTTCATTATATTGTGCGAGAGCTAGTAGAAAAAATATAAACAATTTAGAGGTAATGAAGCGTGCTGTTTGGCCAGTTAACCTTCACAAGCTGTCCACCGACCAAAGATCAACGAATAATCTGTGCCCGATAGGCGATTGCTGTCAGTACAACACAATCAAGGAAACCTACTCTCGTAAGCACTAACTGCCAGAACCTTTTACAAATTCAGTTAAGACCCCATTCAGGTTTCTTGCAAACTCTAATTTGGCAGAAGTAAAGCTGTGAGTACCCTCAGTGAGTCGTGCTTCGGTAGCTCAGTTGGTAGAGCACTTGCCCGCGAAAGGCAAAGGTCCCGAGTTCGAGTCTCGGTCGGGCACACAGTTTTAATCTGCCAGGAAGTTTCATATCAGCGCACACTCCGCTGCAGAGTGAATATCTCATTCTGGAAACTCTAATGTATTGAGGAAGTGTCTTCATGACGAAACACAAAATGCGAATGAAAGCCTAGGTAACTTAATTTGGATTAGATGTTCAAAACGGGCATTCTGTGGATTTTCTGTGCTACAAATAGGTCTCTACGATGCAGTTTTATGTTTTAATGACGGAAATAATGGCAAAATTGAAGTGCTGAAGAGTGCTGGTGTTAATCCAGGTGCGCTTACAAAGAAAGCATGTTACACCATTGATGAGAGGAGGCTCAAGAAAACCGACAGATCACTGTGTTATTACAGATACAGACCAGGCAGATCAAAAAGGAACAGAAGAGAAAGCTGGAGATGAGGAGTATCAGTATGGAGGATTTTAAATTTGAGGCAAGCTGGTAACATGAAGAAATTCGAGAGGAAAATCTTTTAACTGCATTTTCTCGGTTTTACATTTATTGCATTATTCGAAGAATTTTCTCAAAAAATATAAGCGCTAATGCTATGAAAATTTCAGGAACTGTTCGATTCATGTTTTGTCTCACTGGGACAATATCTTTCGTTTATATGCTGACTTATAGGATTGTATGTAGAAAAAAATTAATTTTGAATGGGCAAAATCAAAACGGCTAATCATAAAATTTTTACCGTATAACCTTCTTAGGACCCCACAATAAAATTTTGAAATTCATTACATCATTATAATTTCAGTTATGGCTTTTTTATAAAAAGACAATAAAAATAAAAATTAATATTTGTGGTAAAATAGTTCCCAATAAAGTACAGCTCTTTTTCTTTAAACAGGTAAAATTTTTGATTTACAGTGTAAGGAAAAGATAGATTGGTACTTACCGTAAAGATGGCACGTTAAGTTGCAGACAGGCACAACGAAAAGACTCTTACGTATTAGCTTTTCTTTATGCCTGCCTGCAAATTAAGGTGTCATTTCTACGGTAAGTAGCAGTCTGTCTGTTCCTTATATTGTTGATATTCCAATCTGGTGTTTCTATTGTTTAATATTTATATCTGCACGTTAACAGCTATGGATGTAAGGGTTTTTTAAATAAATGTTTACATTTTCGGCTACATCACTCAATGTTGTTTGCAGACTATTCCAGACTGACTCTGCTTTTATTATATGGTGGTGTCTTTAATTTTACAGATAATTCTAGTGCGATACATTGCGTAAAACAGCGACCACAAAGAGTGATGCAGGCAATCCTCTCGGCAGTGTGTGTGGTAGTGTACCCGGAGCCAGGAACGTCTCACGTACTAATTAAAAAAACACAACCATAAGATTCGCTACACCATACAGGAGAGCTTGGCGTAAGATCTTCAAGTCCGTGTTGATATTTGTTGGTGCAAATCCGGACTTCGGACGGGGAAATTAATAATGCAAATTGGCGTTTCTGTTATATTCACGCTTGTCACGTTGCATTGACAGTAGGTGGCCAGTCTCTCTGAAGTAAGCTGACAGGCTGGAAGAACAGCTTTAACGAACTGGCGTGGCGTGGGAGGACGGACAGAACTAACACTGCAGATCCTCTGCCCACGCGCGCTGTGCACACGTCACAGAGTGAGGACGAAGTTGACAGCTCTGCAAACACAGCATCTGGCAGCGCCGAGGGAGAACGTGGGCGTGGCAGAAATCACATCCCCTGCTCGCGCAGAAATGTTAAGCGTCGTGGATTAGCTCGACTGCGTTCACACCACTGTCATAGAATCAAGATGCTTCCCGACTTCCCTAGAATTACTTCAACGTTGTCATTCGACTAATAATATTCCTGTCTGGTATCTACAGCTCTGAGAAGCAAAAGTCTCGCTAACACACTTTTAATTACGTCAATAACGTCTCCCCAATTTTAATGCCCTCAAATATACAGGGTAGCCTGAAATTCAAACCAAAGCACTTCACCATGTGCTGCAGCTATGGATTTGACACAAAAATATTCTTTTTCAGAACATACGAACTATCGTTTGCGAGAAATTCTGCGGTAAAGTACGTGAAGTGTCAATACTGCAAGGCGGGACGTATGGTTTATTTCACGCCTCTCAAACACTGAATAACTTGCCGTCGTACGTACATGGAAACATTGACGGCTCCATCCAGTAAAGATGCTGATTTCGAATGTTAGCGCATATCGTTGTAAGCTTATCTAGTGCGACATATCAACTGATTTTGATATTGAAGTTTACGAGGGGTGTTCGATAAGTAATGCAACATTTTTCCTCGTCCAATTTCGGCTGAGAAAATGCAAAATTTGTTGAGGGACATCGTGAAATATTCCCGCTTCAGTCCCTACAGTTTCATGAAGTTACGATAGGTGGCGGCGCAATGGGTAGCCTTCAAAATGGCGTCTCTAACTGAGGTGCCCTCCAAGCAACGAGCTGTCATTGAGTTTCTTTTGGAGGAAAATCGGAGCGTCGCAGGTATTCATAGGCGCTTGCAGAATATCTTCGGAGACCTGGCAGTGAACAAAAGCACGGCGAGTCTTTGGGCGAAGCGTCTGTCGTAATCGCAACACGGTCGGCCCGCCGCACGCAGCTGTGCTACCCTCAGGAAATTGAAGAAATTACCTCAGCGTCTTCGTCGCCACAATAATGCAAGCGAACTTCTCCACGACAACGTAAGGTGTCACACAAGTTTGGACACCTGTGAGGATTCACAAAACTTGACTGAACTGTTCTTTCTCATCCACCCTACAGCTCGGACCTCGCACCTCCCGACTTCCACCTGTTTCACCTATTGAACGATGCACGCTGTGGGAAGCAGTGCGTAGATGATGGGAAGGTTACTGATGAAGCAAGACGTTGCTTCCGACGTCGACAAGAAGAGTTACACCATGCGGGCATAAAGCCCCTCCCAGTAAGGTGGCGAAAGGCCTTGCGTTGAACGGAGATTGTGTTGAAAAATAGGGTTTTGCAGCCAAAAAGTGGGGAATGATATCGTATATTGGAATCCTGAAGAAAACCAACCCGCTATCAGAAAAAAAAACTTGTTGCATTGCTTATTGAACGCTCCTCGCAAATTTTCATCAATCTTTTTTTTATCTGAAGCGTACAAAGACGTGGTACAATACGAATTTCATTACTATAGTGATGTAACCATGCTGTCATAGGCCATTACAATGGAAAACACTGAAAGAGTGGCATTTATTTACAATCATGGTCGGCAATACATTATTCTGAACGCTGAATCATGAGAATGCATACTCTGCTACGTGTCAGCACCGGTAGTAATCACGGGTGCTTGGGAGAGTTAAGTTAACGCAAACACAGTGTCGTTTTGATTTCTGTCGTAGTCTCAAAAACACTATCAATGATAAACGTGAAAATTTTGCATTATAGATCTGTGTGAACTGTAGTATTGTAGTTAAAAAAAACCATTTAATCTGTATTCCCAGTACGTTGAAACTTCCACTCGTAAACTATGGATGCTCAAACATTTGGACAAGAAGTATTTTTGTTTTAAAATCCTATGGTACGTAGCATGGTGAGTAGCCTGGTCGCAAATTTGTGGACTCTTGCATATACGTTGACCCTATACCCTCAGCGTGTCTTACAATAGATTTCAGATTAAAATAAAATAGTTACAATTTACGAATTAGGATCTTTCTTTTCTTTTGTATGAACTAAGTCAATATTATTTATACAGAAATTCCCGTGTAACTGTAGGCAGTGTGCCCATATGTTGCTGGGACAACATCGCTTCCTGAGAGATTGCAGTTTTCCTGTATCGGGTCGACACTGGAACCCAGTGCTCTTACTGGTTGAGCTATCCAGGCAAGATTGGCGGCCTGCCCTCAGAGCTTCCACCTGCCGGGAGTTCTCCCCCACCTTCCAAATTATCTAGCATCCCCTACGCAAACCTTGCTGGATTACAGTCCACTCACAGAAAGAATGTTCCAGATAGCAACTTACGTCAATCACAGACTACAGTGTATTCCCAGGATTAACCTTTCACTCTATCATGTGAGAGACAAGAAGGCAATAGCAACTATCGCGAGTCGACGGAGCGAACTGTTTACTCTGCAAGGCGAGGTGGTTACCCATACAAAGTGGCAGCAACGTCGTGTTTACACCCGAGAAGCACGCAAGAGGCAATTAGCAGGTGGTTACAATTAAAGTCCATCTATTCACAGAAGTCTACTACGGTGGGCTGTAATAATCGTACGGTAGCGAAACTCGACAGATATTCTAACGCGTTAATGTGGAACCGATTGAAGCTGGGAAAAAATTAGTTCCAATTTTGCCCACCAGATGTAAATCTGTCGCTGTGAATGCAAGATAGACAAATAGAAATGTTTCCATTTGTAATGGATTAGAAACAGCATGCGGGCAGAAAGGGTCAGACAGGTGAAATAGGCATAGTGTTGATTTTAATATTAGCTGCCACTTACACATTTTGTTCAATAGGAGCACTGGAGACGTCGACGAGATGCTGTACAGCGCCAGATTTGCACCTGATGGCCAAAATTGGCGCTAATTTTTTCCAGCGCAAATCGGTCCCGCATTAACGCATTAGCATAGATACCAAGTTTTGCTGCCATACGATAATTACAGCCCATACTGGAACTCCATGCGTAGCTGCACTTCAGTTACAACCGCCCGATACTAGCGTACACCCCAGTGCTCTTTCAGTCTGAGCCCTGTACACGCCATACGTCTGTACGCGCCACTGAATGAAGTTCCCGTCTGGCAAAAAAACGCGGAGAGGGTGATCAGTGTATCTCACGTTGGCTGCTCATGAACTTTCGCCTGCAGTATCCGTAAAATTACTGCCCGCACTGAAATCGCTATTTTGCACAGCTTTAATGCATATAGTTAATTCTCTCATAAAAAATTTAATTTAATATGTTTAAGTCGCAGGTGACAGTGCCGACTCTTTATTCGAGTCGTCCGTGAAAGTATCTCCCCACAGTAGTCATCACACTCATTTCTGGTGTGATACACGACGTTCCTGGTCTTCTAACGTCATAACAGGAATTGTAAGGTGTCAGGCAAATCCAACACCTTCCATGAAAACCCTGACATGATAAGCAAATCCAGTAGTATGTCACATAGCTCCGAATAAATCGTGACGTTAAATTAACCAAAGTAATACGAGTAACGAGTGAGCAAATGGAATACCACAGACTAACACAAGAATGCCTAAGTGCATGTCATACCTTCCCATCGTGAGACAGACGCAGTTCCGAGGGGAGAAACGAGAACAGAAGCCGAGAGCAGAACCGTGTTAAGCGAGAAGGCCCTACGATAAGGGACGGACACCCACGTCGCCAGCTAACCGTTACGACCACACCACCCGCAAGTTTTTAGCGTGAGACTTTTTCGCGTCTCTGTTACGTTAGGACCAAACCCCCCCCCCCCCAGCCCATGTTAAAAGATAGAGCCCTCCAGAAGAACAGTATAGATCTTACAATAACGCTAAAAGGACCACACCAGCTGCAAGTTTTAGCGTGAGACTTTTTCGCGTCTCCGTTACGTTGCAAACGTTAAAAACGTTGCCCCACCACGAAAAGTATAACGTTTCTCATTGGATAGACAGAATTTTTGTAGGCGGAGCTTATGGTTAACACTGAGACCCTGATTGGTCAGATGAAAACACAGCCAGATAGTTTTTTTTAAACCAACTTCGGTAAATTATAGTAAGGAGAAGTTAGGAGAGAGTGGCTAAAGAGTTGCTTCCGAGAGGGCGAACTGGACGGAGCTGCGCCGGCCGCTGCCCCCTGACGAACACCGACAAGGTAATGAACGCACGCGATGCCGCATTTTTGAGCGCATAAGGCTTCACTCAGAACTGCAGAAGTCTCATCTGTTACATCCCCTTTTTGCGTAATACTAGTGTCGATCGTCAATTAAAGCTCATGGTGTTCACATTGGCCACTTGAAGTAAAAATCTGAAACGCGATGATTTTTCTGTTCTATAGTTATTGAGAAGCCACATCAGCCACTGTAATTTACGACAAGTTAGATAAGTAATTAAAGATAATTGAGGGTCACTGTAGACCTAGTTTTCTCTTTTGTGAAGCTTAATTTAAACCTAGATTATAGATGTGATATGGCATAGGTCATCCTTCGATCCATTGTAGAACTTGGAAACCCATTCAGGGAATATTCGTAAACATTTTTGTTGAAAGCAGTTGGTTTTTACCATCCTGTATTAAAACATTTCCTTTTATCAATAGTGCAATTTATAAACAATGTTTTGTGAGTAGAATAAAATTTCCAATGGTAAACTTAACTGCTTTTTCGACGTTATTTTACCAGCTAACTAAAAATAGGAAAGCCTTGAACCCCTTCCACTAAATTTAGTTAGTATTAAGATTCCTTTACAGGGAGTGCAGTGGAGCTGACGCCGAAATCATTAAGTATTTGGTTATATCATCGTTAGTCTCACTGAACTCTTCTGAATTCTACATGTCATGTGTGGTCTGGCGTCTCCTTACCAGCAACAGGTCCCAGGTTCAAACTAGTCAATTCCCTAAAAAACACGCTCAGAGCGTCGTTGCGCGAAAGTGGTAGGGAGACACAATGCAGAACAAACAGATACCACCCAGAATGTTTAGAGAATGACTAACGTCACAGTATCAAAAGCAACTGGGCGTATGGTCTGGAGGTCAGAGTTGTTTGGCTAGTAACACTGTGGTCCCGCGTTTGTTTCCCACTGACCAACTCAAATTTTACTCTGGTGGAAAAAAGGACTGGAAAGAGCTCTCCTCAACCTCGTGAGGTCAGCTGAGAAACTGCTTGGGTGTAAACGCGGTGAAAGTGACGCGCAAGATGTCGAAGTAGCGTCATGTTGAAGGTTTTGTACCATTTAGCACCATTAACCCACACTGACACAGATTCAGATTGATTCATTTTACGATGATTCCTGGTCCTGAGAACCAAGGGCATCGACGACAGGTAATACGATTTACCCATATCTCTATTGTAGACCTCTTCGGCCTGAAATGTCCGATAATCAATGACGTGACGGCTGTTAAAACTTTCTAGCCCTGCAACTTTATCGACTTTAGGCCCACGTACTAGAGCAACGGTGATCCAGCCATTACCGTGTTGATTGGTATCATTGTTGCTAAGGGTAAAGTTAAGAACTCCACCACAGAATACTGATGGACCATGCAAGATGACTCGTGCACCTCTGTGTTCGCAATGATTACACAACCGCTTAGCAGCCGACGGCTTCTAAATTAACTAAAGCCGCCAGTAGCGCTGAGCAATGTAATCGTAACATGGCTGGCACAGTGCCTGGGCCGAGCGGAATACAGTGTAATACACTGGAAAACGACATCGTTACCGCCGTAGCCAGTGTCACGCGCGACCTCGTGGAACAGCTTCGTCAAAACGTTTGTTAACATGAACGGTTATTTTTTCGGATTAAAGAGCGAGATGACTGACTTATTACGATTACGGATCTTAGCTTTTGCGAGATTCCAGACGAGCTCTATACGATTTAAGTCTGGATCAGTGGTCGTCAAACTGAGGCCCGCGGGCCGCAAGCAGCCTGGATTAAAAATTCGTGCGGCCCGCGGTTCACTGCCGTATTTTATAACAAAATACGTTTAGAAGCTGACAGCCAAATCCAAAAAACTTCAAATAAAGTTAACAGCCTCTTAAGAGTGTAATTTTCCTGCTCAGTAACAAATTTTAATTGACGCTGGTGAATTCGGCTGTGAGATAGGAAATGTATTGTTTATCATCCATTACCGACAACACGGGCGTGCACGACGCCTACCGGCCAGCTACTATTGTATAAATTTTGCGACATGCGTAACACGAATTCGTAAATGAGCATTACAGAGGCGATCGTCTTCAAATACGGTGAAATGTAAATGTCGTGTTACTAGAGCCTCCCTTCGGGTAGACTGTTCGCCGGGTGCAAGTCTTCCGATATGTTGCGCGTCGACGGGGATGAAATGATGTTGATTAGGACAACACAACACCCAGTCCCTGAGCGGAGAAAATCGGGGAATCGAGCTCGGGCCCTTAGGATTGACATTCTGTCGCGTTGACCACTCAGCTACCGGGGGCGGACTTCAAATACGGTACTGATCTGTAGCAAATAACATTAAATTAACTGAGGCTATTGCAATACAATGCATGGAGTAGAAGAAAACTGGTATTTCATTTATTAAACCTTATAAGGGCAAATACTATTTATTAATCCAAGTCGTTCGACCGGCCGGAGTGGTCGAGCGGTTCCAAGCGCTACAGTTTGGAACAGCGCGACCGCTACTGTCGCAGGTTCGAATCCTGCCTCGGGCATGGATGTGTGTGATGTCCTTAGGTTACTTAGGTTTAAGTAGTTCTACGTTCTAGGGGACTGATGACCTTAGAAGTTAAGTCCCATAATGCTCAGAGCCATTTCAACCATTTGAACCAAGTCGTTCGCACACGTGGTGAAACCAACAACACTTCATCACGCAACTACAGTCTCACAACTGAATCTGAAATAGACCACAGTCAACACAAAGTGTTCGAATGATACTGGCATATAGTGATCAGTACTTCGGGGCTGCCGGTCAAATTATCTCGTGTGTATTGTAGAATAATATTATCAATAACGAAAGTGAGCTATAATTATAGATGCGCAATTTCCGAGCGCTCTTCAGGTAACAAAGACCTGTGAGGTCGAGGTTTTGTTTAAAATTTTCTCGATGTACTTACCACCGCGCAAATGGTTATCACGGTCAGAGAAGTTTACCCAATGTTAATTGCAACTACAATGCGACTAGTATTATACCGCACTTGACATTTAAGAGTAAGTGTTGCCCGTATCTGACTGGGCCAGTCCTTATCTTGCAGTCCGGCGTACGAACGCTGCTCAGTTGCCATCTGCCCAACATGCGCTCTGTTACTACTGTCGGTGCGCCGTTGCAGGTGACAACTAGGACTGTTGATACTTTTAAAAATATCGGGAATCGGATGTATCTACATTTAAAAAGTAACATTATCGGCCCTCGGTATACCGCAAAAATATCGATATATCGACGAAAACAACTTCGGCGTACCGACCTAAAAAAAAATCAAATGGCTCTGAGCACTATGGGACTCAACATCTTAGGTCATAAGTCCCCTAGAACTTAGAACTACTTAAACCGAACTAACCTAAGGACACCACACACACCCATGCCCGAGGCAGGATTCGAACCTGCGACCGTAGCAGTCCCGCGGTTCCGGACTGCAGCGCCAGAACCGCTAGACCACCGCGGCCGGCCGTACCGACCTATAAAAATATTGAATGTTCTTGTGACTATACTCCCGGTTTTAGATCTGTATATCTAAGTACTAATTTATTATTAGATATTTTGTACGTCAGCAAGGTACGCCAGTGACCTAGCAGTTCTAGTGTCAAAGTTGCGAGTAGGTAGCGCCGAGCGCCGACTACGTCAGCATTTCCCCTCACACGTCTCCGCCCACCGCAAAAACCAACCTTGTCATTTAGATTATGGTCCCCCTTTCCAGCAACTGTTTTTGAAGAATGCCGATGTGAAGAAATAGCACACTAGTTGCGTTAAGGACTGCTTTTTAACACAACTAGTGAGCTATTTCTCCGTATCTTGTTATTCCACTCACACCGCCGTCACCCAGTGCAGTCGGGCTTCTTTTTTGTGCCATTCTATACTTGCTTCACACAGTGAAAGAAAAAGACTGCACATGGTGGGAGCGCAAAAAGTAGTAAATTCCTTCACACATTGAAAGTCAAATTACGTTCTCCTACAATTTCAAAAGAACAATTTCATATATTTACTGAGAATTACGAAAAAATGTAATATAAAATAAATATATCGGCACTCGGTATTACTATTTTGATATAGTTGTATCGAATAATCGCTGAAAACGATAACGCCGATATATATCGACACCATATTGAAAAACGTAACGATATATCTATCTATCATTAACAGATCTAGTGGCAACGCGTTACTTTTCTTGCGTCAGCTGGTGGGTACGAAGTAATTTTAGTCGCCCTATAATGAGAATACTGTCTCCCACGGCAGTCAAAGACTCCGCTTAGAAGACGCAATACGGATTGCTTAGATTTGAACAGGTGTAAATATGGACGGGAAAGCAAAAAAAGTACAGCACAGGACACATTAAATATGAAACGTCCCCTTAGAAAAATTAATGAATTACTGTGCAGATAAACCTCTTACGTTATTTGATTTTCAAACAACTGAGCAGAACTGAACGTACTCAGACATTTCTCTCTTTACTTATTCTGATCAACACTAAACTGACACACAATATTTTTTAGCGCAACGCAATCTGATTTTCAGTAATCCCTACAAAAGAATGGCCCTGACTAGCAATAACCTATATCTTTCATGAATCACTTACCTCACAAAAAAATCTTCGTTACTCTAACTACTGCAATACAGCGAGCGCCAATACTGCCAGCTAAATAAAAGATTCTAACTACTGAAGGCACTAACTACCGATAGGCACAGTTAGCAAATGAAAGATTTTGATAGAGAACAATGTATTTACCTTCATAATATTCAAAAGTCATCATTTCATGATATACAGTATAACAAATTTACTCTTTCTGATGGACACACGTCCAGATCGTCCGCTCTCAAAATTCCGCCCTCTCTCTCCGCACATCCACCACCGCTGGCGGCTCACCTCCAACTGCGCAACGCTACGCGCTGTTCACATCCAACTGCCCAACACTACAATAGCAAAAATTCCAACAGTGGAAAACAGCCACAGACTGCACACAGCACAGTCAGTGATTTTCATACAGAGCGCTACGTGGCGTTACCAACATAAAAACCTAAACAGCCTACTTACAAACAACTTTCATACCTAAATTCACCAGTAACGAATACATACTTACCATTTGTCATTGTTGGCTGTATGTGATTCCGTCGTTGAATCAAAAATATACTGGAGGAATTACGACCATAATAGGCGTCTGATAAGTTGGCAGGTCACCTCGGAGACAAAGCTGGTTGGTGCAAGGGCAGTCAGATTTGTCGTTGCAGGGTGAGTATGTGTGACAGGGGGAAGAGTTTCTTGTTTGTCTTTCAGTGGTGACAAATCATGGACGTGTTTGCCTCGTACTGATCAGCTGCTGTGTAATCAATTTCAGACCGAAGCAAGAGAGATTCGTAGGTATGCATTACACAGACGGTCATTTTTAAACGAGTTACGTATTTATAGTAACGAAAATGAAATTTAATTAAGGCTCTTGTAATACAACGCAATGAGTAGAAGAAAAATGACATTCGAAAAGTTTAGTAAGTATCTGTGATCGTATCTCCTATTTTAAGTGCATTTAAATATAAGTACAGATTGTTATTAATCAATTAATCATGCACTGCCGGCCGCGGTGGTCTCGCGGTTCTAGGCGCGCAGTCCGGAACCGCGCGACCGCTACGGTCGCAGGTTCGAATCCTGCCTCGGGCATGGATGTGTGTGATGTCCTTAGGTTAGTTAGGTTTAAGTAGTTCTAAGTTCTAGGGGACTGATGACCACAGCTGTTAAGTCCCATAGTGCTCAGAGCCATTTGAACCATTTTTGAATCATGCACTCACACAGACAACAGAACAACACATCGTCAGGCAATTACAGCGTTCCAGTTTTAAGGTTGCTGAGGGTGGCAGCAATCTGGAGCAGAGAACAGCCGACACAGAGTATTCCGATGAGTACTTGGGGCCAGTGGCTAACTTATCGCGTCCTTACTATCGATAGTGTACTGGGGGCTCATAACATACTAATTTATATAGGTTACCAATTAATAACAAGATCGATAAACTTGCAGTCCGAAGTGGCACGCTACAATGTCAGTATTGGCTCCCGAGCAAAAAAGTTTGACGAGTACTGTCACACGCATAATACTCGTCAATACAGCTCAAGATGCGCAGGCCAAGCAGGGCCTGTACTTCGGCCTCCTCATTAGACAAAAATTGCTAAACATGGTAACAGATCGTACGTGGGAATTACATTCTCTCAGCATCTTTTACAACTATAAAAGACTTACCGATCCATCCTCACTTGTGTCCAGTCCCGGCACACGGACTTAATCTGCCAGGAATTTTAAATCAGCGCTTACTCCGCAGCAGAGTGAAAATTCATTCTAGTAACGATCAATATACAGGGTGATTCAAAAAGAATACCACAACTTTAGGAATTTTAAACTCTGCAACGACAAAAGGCAGAGCTAAGCACTATCTGTCGGCGAATTAAGGGAGCTATAAAGTTTCATTTAGTTGTACATTTGTTCGCTTGAGGCGCTGTTGACTAGGCGTCAGCGTCAGTTGACGCTACGATGGCGACCGCTCAACAGAAAGCTTTTTGTGTTATTGAGTACGGCAGAAGTGAATCGACGACAGTTGTTCAGCGTGCATTTCGAACGAAGTATGGTGTTAAACCTCCTGATAGGTGGTGTATTAAACGTTGGTATAAACAGTTTACAGAGAATGGGTGTTTGTGCAAAGGGCACTTCATCACTGGCCTCCAAGAAGCCCTGATCTTACCCCCTGCGATTTTTTCTTATGGGGGTATGTTAAGGATATGGTGTTTCGGCCACCTCTCCCGGCCACCATTGATGATTTGAAACGAGAAATTACAGCAGCTATCCAAACTGTTACGCCTGATATGCTACAGAGAGTGTGGAACGAGTTGGAGTATCGGATTGATATTGCTCGAGTGTCTGGAGGGGGCCATATTGAATATCTCTGAACTTGTTTTTGAGTGAAAAAAAAAACCTTTTTAAATACTCTTTGTAATGATGTATAACAGAAGGTTATATTATGTTTCTTTCATTAAATACACATTTTTAAAGTTGTGGTATTCTTTTTGAATCACCCTGTATATGGGTGAGTCACCTAAAACTTGCACGACAAATGTTGCCGAAGTGGTAAGGGCTATTGATGTGTGGTTTCCACAGAACAGATTGGTATTCAGATTGTAATAATTCTTGGAAGGAGTATTTTTGTGCAAACATACACTTTTTCTTAAATGAGACAATGCCTATTGACGTTAACAAACTGAAAGTAGGCTAAATTAGAATATCAGTGCTGTTTGTTGTAAGGTTCTAATGCAAGTCGTTTCCGAGATGTCGTACTTTGGAAAGTTCCCACATCGACACTTGTTTGTGCTATTCAGTCTGCGTAGTTGCTAGGTACGATGTTGCTATATTCGCTTACAGTGTGCTTGTGTGTTCCTAGAGTGCACTGAGACTTACTAGTCAGTTAGTGTGTGACGGTCCAACCAGTAGGGCGAGAGTGGCGATGGGATTTACCAATGCAGAAAAAGCCGAATGCTCATGCAGTATGGAGAGTGTAGGAAGAAACCAGTTTGTTTTTGTACGGTATATGCGGCCAGATATCGCAACAGATGTCAACTATCTCGGCAATTATTTATCAACTTCTTCGCCCAGTTACGTGAAAGTGGTGGTGTAACACCTAGACAACATAACAGAAGGAAACAAGTGACGACAGACGAGGGGGATATTAATGTTCTTGCGGCTCTGCAGTTGATCCGCACGTCGGCTCCCGTGCAATCACATGATAAAGTGGCATGAATCAGGCAAATGTCCTACACTTTCTCCATCGACGTGGGTTCCATCCCTATCACAATTCTCTTCATCAAGAACTGCACGGAAACGCTTATGAAAATCGTGTCAACTTCTGTGCATGGGCATTAAGACAAAATATTCCACATATATCGTGTACATTTTTCAGTGATGAAGCCACATTTACCAGTCATGGTCAGGTAAATCGCCGAAACATGCAATACTGGTGTGTTGACAATCGCCGTTAGCTTCGTCAAGTGGAAAGACAGCTTCCAAAAAGTGTAAATGTTAGTGTGGGAAACTGAACCATCAGCTCATAGGTCCGTTTTCAATAGACGGAACACCGAACGCGCACAGGTAACGCAACCTCCTTCAGGCCACCTTCCACCGATGCTAGAAGACGTTTCTCTACAGACAAGGAGGAAACTGTGGTACCAACATAACGGCTGTCCAACACAGGGTGTACGGAGTACCACAGTATGTCTTCACGAATTGTTCCCATACCGTTGTATTAGATACTCAGCACCCGAGCCTTGACCGGCCCGTACGATGGACTTGACACCTGCTGACTTTTCTGTGGGGAACGCTCAAAAAATACGTTGTCTAAAAGGGCATACCAACTTCACTGCACCCGATGATATGCAACGACGTATTACTGCAGCCTTTTCTGGCTACTCCGCTGAAATCTAGCACGTATGCAGCAGTCGTTCCATAACAGACTGGAAACGTGTATTGCCGCTGCCGGTGGACATTTTGAACACAACATGTGTCGGTCAGTTGTCTCGTTACTGGACAGAACCCACGTAACTAGTGTACGCACTCGTGTTGTCATTTAGTGTCTGCTACCACATGTCTCGTACAGGTGTCGGTGTGGGACCTCTTCAAAATACGATATCACGTTAACGATTCGCACTAGAATTCTGCAACAAATACACTGACATTCTAATTTACCTCACTCTTAGTTTGTTAGTGTCAATCGACATTGTTCCATTTAAAAAACTGTATGTATACACAAAAAATACAAAAACTTGCTGGAAGATTAAAACTGTGTGTGAGACCGAGACTCGAGCTCGAGACCTTTGCCTTTAGCGGACAAGTGCGCAGGAGACCTTCTGTGAAGTTTGGAAGGTAGGAGGCGAGACACTGGCGGAATTAAAGCTGTGAGGACGGGGCGTCAGTCGTGCTTCGGTAGCTCAGATGGTAGAGCACTTGCCCGCGAAAGGCAAAGGTCCCGAGTTCGAGTCTCGGTCCGCTACACAGTTTTAATCTGACAGGAAGTTTCATATCAGCGCACACTCCGCTCCAGAGCGAAAAATCTCATTCTGGAGACAAAAAATACACTTTCTAAGTATTGTTACAGTCTATTGATTGGGTAACAATACGAGCTCTGGCTACCAATCCGTTCTGTGAAAGTCGGACATCAGGTAACACTTTCCATTTCCGCAATATTTGCTGTGCAAATTTTAGGTGATTAACCCTGCATATATCAAACAAACACATGTACAGAATGTCATATGGTTCCATCTGAAGAGGCCTCGACGATTCATAGCCAAAATACCACAAGATGAGAAGAAGTGGTTTGGTTCCATTCCCAGAACTACATAGATCAATAAATAACAATTGTATACAAATTAAATTTAAGAAAAACGTATTTGAATAAGTTCAAATGAGGAGTGCCGCCTTCCCAGAGTATCATTACATGCTCAGCAATCATTTGACTGAGTCGAGCATGGAAATATTGTATTTCATGTGATAAATGGAAATGAGCGTTTGGCGTCATTGGCCGGGAGGCCCCTTGCGGGGCAGGTCTTATTACATTCGATGCCACATTGGCCGACCCGCGCGTCGGATGGAGATGAAATGACGATGAAGACAGCACAATACCCAGTCCCTGAACAGGGAAAAATCCCCGACCCAACTGGGAATCGAACCCGTGCCCGTAAGACAGCAATCCGTCACGCTGACGGTTTTTTTTTCTTTTTTTTTTTTTTTGCAGGCTGGTGTAACAATAACAAACATAAACTGCTTCTAGCATTTTTTAAAAAATATATAAGACGATGACTTTTATAAAATAATTTTTTTCTGGGAAACGTAAATAAGTGGACTTTTTTTTTACATTGTTGTTGTGGTCTTCAGTCCTGAGACTGGTTTGATGCAGCCCTCCATGCTACTCTATCCTGTGCAAGCTGCTTCATCTCCCAGTAGCTACTGCAACCTACATCCTTCTGTATATGTTTGATGTATTCATCTCTTGGTCTCCCTCTACGATTTTTACCCTGCACGCTGCCCTCCAATACCAAATTGGTGATCCCTTGATGCCTCAGAACACGTCCTACCAACCGATCCCTTCTTCTAGTCAAGTTGTGCCACAAACTTCTCTTCTCCACAATCCTATTCAGTACTTCCTCATTAGTTATGTGATCCACCCATCTAATCTTCAACATTCTTCTGTAGCACCACATTCATAAAGCTTCTATTCTCTTCTTGTCCAAACTATTTATCGTCCATGTTTCACTTCCATACATGGCTACACTCCATACAAATACTTTCAGAAACGACTTCCTGACACTTAAATCTATACTCGATGTTAACAAATTTCTCTTCTTCAGAAATGCTTTCCTTGCCATTGCCAGTCTACGTTTTATATCCTCTCTGCTTCGACCATCATGAGTCATTTTGCTCCCCAAATAGCAAAACTTCTTTACTACTTTAAGTGTCTCATTTCCTAATCAAATTCCCTCAGCATCACCCGACTTAATTCGACTACATTCCATTATCCTCGTTTTGCTTTTGTTGATGTTCATCTTATACCCTCCTTTCAAGACACTGTCCATTCCGTTCAGCTGCTCTTCCAAGTCCTTTGCTGTCTCTGACAGAATTACAATGTCATCGGCGAACCTCAAAGTTTTTATTTCTTCTCCATGGATTTTAATACCTACTCCGAACTTCTCTTTTGTTTCCTTTACTGCTTGCTCAATATACAGATTGAATAACATCGGGGAGAGGCTACAACCCTGTCTGACTCCCTTCCCAACCACTGCTTCCCTTTAATGCCCCACGACTCTTATAACTGCCATCTGGTTTCTGTACAAATCATAAATAGCCTTTCGCTCCCTGTATTTTACCCCTGCCACCTTCAGAATTTGAAAGAGAGTATTCCAGTTAACATTGTCAAAAGCTTTCTCTATGTCTACAAATGCTAGAAACGTAGGTTTGCCTTTCCTTAATCTAGCTTCTAAGATAAGTCGTAAGGTCAGTATTGCCTCACGTGTTCCAACATTTCTACGGAATCCAAACTGATCTTCCCAAAGGTCGGCTTCTACTAGTTTTTCCATTCGTCTGTTAAGAATTCGCGTTAGTATTTTGCAGCCGTGACTTATTAAACTGATAGTTTGGTAATTTTCACATCTGTCAACACCTGCTTACTTTGGGATTGGAATTATTATATTCTTCTTGAAGTCTGAGGGTATTTCGCCTGTCTCATACATCTTGCTCACCAGATGGTAGAGTTTTATCAGGACTGGCTCTCCGAAGGCTGTCAGTAATTCTAATGGAATGTTGTCTACTCCCGGGGCCTTGTTTCGACTCAAGTCGTTCAGTGCTCTGTCAAACTCTTCAGGCAGTGTCATAATCTCCCATTTCATCTTCATCTACATCCTCTTCCATTTCCATAATATTGTCCTCAAGTACATCGCCCTTGTATAGACACTCTATATACTCCTTCCACCTTTCTGCTTTCCCTTCTTTGCTTAGAACTGGGTTTCCATCTGAGCTCTTGATATTCATGCAAGTGGTTCTCTTTTCTCCAAAGGTCTCTTTAATTTTCCTGTAGGCAGTATCTATCTTATCCCTAGTGAGATAAGCCTCAACATCCTTACATTTGTCCTCTAGCCATCCCTGCTTAGCCATTTTGCACTTCCTGTCGATCTCATTTTTGGGACGTCTATATTTCTTTTTGCCTGCTTCATTTAATGCATTTTTATATTTTCTCCTTTCATCAATTAAATTCAATATTTCTTCTGTTACCCTAGGATTTCTACTTCTACTGTATTTCTTTCCCCCATTCCTGTCAATTGTTCCCTTATGCTCTCCCTGAAACTCTGTACAACCTCTGGTTTAGTCAGTTTATCCAGGTCCCATCTCCTTAAATTACCACCTTTTTTAGTTTCTTCAGTTTTAATCTACAGTTCATAACCAACAGATTGTGGTCAGAGTCCACATCTGCCCCTGGAAATGTCTTACAAACCTGGTTCCTAAATCTCTGTCTTACCATTATATAATCTATCTGAAAGCTGTCAGTATCTCAAGGTTTCTTCCATCTATACAGCCTTCTATCATGGTTCTTGAACCAAGTGTTAGCTATTTTCTTTTACATAATAGTGAAAAAAATATCCTGCTTCTGTCAGTACAAAACAATAACGGTCTACGTTCCTCTTTTGGGCGCGTACCTCGCTAATCCTGTTATACCTCGCGTTGGTGTCGGGTACGTCTTCACGTGTGGTTGTGGATCCTCTCCACTGTCCTGGTCCTTTCTTGTTCTGATACTTATAGACAATAATTACATTCTCCTACGCGGGACACCCCAACTGGGTGGGGGATCAAGCAAGGCACTCCCTGAAAAAATTGCGTAACATGTTCGATATCTCGGATGTCTCATAAGTTGTGAGTGATGTTCCTGTAGTAAGGCCCAAAAGTCGAGCACATTCTTACTGCCGTCTCGGAAAAGATAACGCACAGTCAAACCTCGAATCCAAGTCATTGCGTTTGTCTTTGTTTGGGGATAATGTGTCCTATCTGGGAGAAGTAGTATGCGTGGTTCTATTGTTTGCGGCCCCACACGAAGGAGGAAGGCGATCATTTTTTTGAGCGAACACCATACGTCCGCCGAAGGTCCGCATATCAGGCGATGCTCCTCTGTGTCTATAACATTGCACTGCAGACACAGTGGCTCGTCCGCCATATGAATTGTACGCAACCTGGAACGAGTCACGTATTTCCCATTTACCACCTGATACCACAGTGCGCGCGTTGCCGTATCAAGGTGTGGGTGGTGCACTGTACGCCTTACCACCGACCACGTAACTGTTGGTTGGCGGCACTCTACGGCATTATTCGGCCGTCGTCGAGTCAAGATGTGATATATATCACGTGCCGTTGCCCTCCTGGTAGTCGGTAGTTCCATATGTACATAACTGTTGTAAGTAGGCAGTTTATGTTTCTTATTGGCAACGTTACGTAGCGCTCTTTACGAAAATCACTGGCTGTGCTGTGTGCAGTCTGTGGCTAGTTTGCATTGTTGTCTGCCATTGTAGAGGGGCAGCTGGATGTGAACAGCGCGTAGCGTTGCGCAGTTGGAGGTGAGCCGCCAGCAGTGGTGGATGTGGGGAGAGAGATGGCGGAGTTTTGTAATTTGTCATGAACTGATATATACATTATGTCTTTTGATGATATTAAGGTAAATACAGTGTTTGTTCTCTATTAATATCTTTCATTTGCTAACTATCCCTATCAGTAGTTAGTACCTACAGTAGTTTGAATCTTTTATTTAGCTGGCAGTAGTGGCGCTCGCTGTATTGCAGTAGTTCGAGTAACGAAGATTTTTGTGAGGTAAGTAATTTCTGAAAGGTATAGTTTAATGTTAGTCAGGGCCATTCTTTTGCAGGGATTTTTGATAGTCAGATTGCGTTGCGCTAAAATTATTGTGTGCCAGGTTAAGCACAGTCGTGTATAAATTGTTCTAAGGGGACGTTTCACTGTGTTCCACAAAAAAGTTCGCATATGGGCAAGCGATGGTGAGATGTGAGACACCGCTACCGTAGCCGAACGAGAAGGTGGAGCGAGTTCGTCTATCAAGGTGCCCGTCAGACTTGTCTGGTGTAGTGTCCACATCTTTATCATTGTGGTTACATAAATAGCCACTGCTCGGTCGCGTACGTGGACTAGTCCACGACCTCCACGACTACGAGGAAGGGTGAGGGTTTCGTATCCTACCTTAAAAAGCAGACCTGTGCTCACAAAATATCCTAGTGCCGCCAGGATTCGGCGGCCCAATACCACCGGCATAGGAAGAACTTGTGCCAGGTGGGGGATGCGAGAAGCTAGATAAGTGTTGGCAAAGGTGACCCGTTGTATCATATCCAGTGCCCTTAACCTTTGACTTCGGACACTCGCACGAATTGTTTGCAGAAGATGTCTGTAACTCAGTGCCGCCGTGCGTCGAACGTCTGTAGTGGAGATAATTCCTAGGCATTTCATCTTGTTGATCGGCTGTAATGGTGCTGGACTTCCTATCGGGAGTCCTCTCCCGATGTTCATCGCTCCCGACTTTGCCATGTTCAGGCTACTTCCCGTAGCCATACAATACAAATTAATCCAATGCAAGGCCGCTCTTGCCTCGTCGCCTGACCGTGCTAAAAACACTAGGTCATCTTCGTATGCTCGGCATATAAACTTGTTGTGCCTTATCGTCATTCCTTCGAGTCGATTCCGGAGCCCGCAGAGCAGCGGCTCGACAGCGATGGCATACAATATCGTTGACAGCGGGCACCCTGTCTGACCGATGGTGAGATGGTGATGGGCCCCACCAAGCGTCCATTGATGAACACTTTGGATGCGGCTGCGTGGAGTAGTCCCATGACAACGGTGACAAAACTTTCCGGAAACTTCATTTTCGTCATCACGTCCGTGAGATAAGCATGACTCAGCCTGTCAAATGCGCGATCGAAGTCTATCGATACCAATACACCCCGGAGACGGCATGTTGATGCCAGTGCGATAACATCGCGGTAGTCGCTGAGTGCCGTTTGTATATTGCTATCTCCTCCTAGCTGGGTTTGGTCGAGTGATATCACTTGGCGTATTACGCGTTTAAAGCGTGCTGCACGTATTCTGGCGTAGATCTTGTAGTCTCATTTAAGAAGGGTCAGTGGCCGGTAGGCCTCCCTGTGCCGCCAGATGGTTTGTGGATGGGGATGATCATTCCTTCCACGAAGGAGGGTGGAAGAGGCACATTGGGAGACATCAATTCGCAGTACATGGCAGTCCATCGTGGAGTCATGAGATCTTTAAATCTACGATAAAACTCTAACGGAAATCCGCCGGGCCCCGGCGATTTGTGCGACGCTCACTTATCAATCGCTTCCATTACGTCGTCAACTGTGACTTCACCTGTTAACTCCAGGTTGGCCGTCTCGTCGAGACACGCGGAGAGAGTTTGTCGGACCTCATGAAAGGCTGCCTGATCGTGTTCCGCTTCCTCATAGAGACGACCGTAGTGTTCCACAAAAGCGTTGGCAATGTCTTTTTGCGTTGTCATGCGACGACCATCTGGCAGTACGACCGTCTGTATTAAGGTTCTGCGGCTATGATGTTGTTCTCTGATAACGTGATACATCGACGGTGGTTCTCCACGGACTCGGTCAAAGGCCCTTCCACGGACTGCGACACCCTCCAGACGGCGGCGCGTTATGGAAATTATTTGGGCCTGTGCTCGTTTTATATCGGCACGACGCTCCTGTGAAGGTGCTTGTACAGGAAGTTCGCGGAGCATCGTGAAATAAAATTCCGTCGTGTGTCGCCTCCACCTCATCTGCTCTCTTCCATATGCAATTAAAGCTCGGCGCAATGCAGGCTTAACGCACTCCTGCCACCACTGCAACGTCGTCGGATATGTCGGGAGGCGTCGTTCACACACATGCCAAGTGTCTTCGATTAAGCGTCTGCACTCAGGTTCCCTGAGGTGTGCTGTATTCAGTTTCCAAACAGTGCGACTCCTCCACACTTGTTGACGACTCAGGGAGACCGTGCATATATATGCTATGTGATCTGAAAAGGCGACAGGCCACGATTCCGCACCGAGGATCGCAGGTTCGAGACGACGTGTTACGTAAATGCGATCGAGACGACTTGCAGAGTGACTCGTGACGTACGTGTATCCACGTCTGTCGCCATGTATCGTCTCCCATGTATCAATGAGATTCATGTCCTGTATGAGTTGCCGCAGCTCCGGGCATGAAGTATAACGTGGGTGTTGATCTTTTGGTGCGAGCACGCAGTTGAAGTCGCCTCCAAATAAGACATGTTCATACCGACCTAAGAATAGTGTTGCAATTTCCTCTGCGTAAAATCGGGATCGGTCGCGCCGTCTGTCGGATCCCGACGGTGCGTAAATGTTAACGACCCGTACTCCCAGCACTGTGAGCGCCAATCCTCGCGCTGACGGCAGGTACGCCACGTCCTCGGCTACTATGCCGCTACGTAGAAGTATCGCTGTTCCGCTGCCGCTGTCGGTAGTAGGTGTAATGTATGTATCGTACTCATAGAGGTCGGGGAAGCTCTCAACACATACTTCCTGCAGCAGAACGATGTCGACGTCTGACGCATGCAACATGTCTCGTAATAATTGCAATTTGACAGGCGTTCTGATCGTATTAATATTAATAGAGGCTGTTCGATATGCCTACCGCTGTTCCTCAGTGCGTAAAGTGCACATGAACGCTTACGTTATTTTGTGTGGTGCTGCCCGGTGACATGCTGTCTGTGCGTCAGCCTGCATCTTCTACGTGGTTAACATCCGGCGGACGCAGCACTCGCCATTGCGGGTGCGTCGTCGGTCTGTGGGTCAGTATCGGATTCGTCGGCCCAGTTCCTGTGCTGGAGGTCCAGCTCCCGTCGTGTTTCTCCGGCCTGGCTGACCGAAGGCGATGGCGTTGCTCCGGTGGGTGGAGGGACTACTTCCGTCGGCTTTCCGTCCGGTGTGTCTGTATTCAACCCCTGTCTAGCATGATTCGCGTCGTACTGCTGTGTGGGAGGTAGAACCTTACGTTGCGCTTCCAGATGCACTGTATCGACGTTACACCCAAGTCCGTCTGACGTGGACTGCAGTAAGCAGGTATCCGACGGCGCTAGCCGTCGTTTCTTGTGGCGCTTCGGCGGTCGTTGTTTGCGCGTGTGCGCCTCCGTATCCGAGTGCGGAAGTGACTCCCGGTGCTCAGGGACGAAAGCAGCTGTCGGCACAACCGCAGGATCAATTGCCATACCTCCTACCGATCCTTTCCGCTCGGTTAAGGGCGTCGTCGGCGCCGGAGCGGCAGAAGTGTGCGCCGTTTCGTCACTGGAGGCGGTCTCTGCTGCAGTCGGTTGCCGTAAACTGTCCGGATTCTGTAGCTGGTCATTCTTCGGGATGGGATCTGTTCGAAATGCGTCCGCATACGTTAGTGGGAGCGGCGTCAACGTGGACGGAGGCACAGGTTCGCCGTTTGGAACTTGCACTATCCTCCGCTGTATACATTCGGAACGGACGTGGCCCTCTTTCCCGCAGTCTGAGCATGTTTTGGGTTGTCCAACGTAGATGACTATAGCTCTGCATCCGCCGATGAACAAGTACGAGGGTACATGTTGTGTCAGTTCTATTCTGATTTGACGCACCCCATTGAGGACGGGGTAAGTCGTCAAGTTGGACCATTTTTCCTCAGCGTGGCTAAGCACTCTTCCATATGGGCGTAAGGCGTCAACGACCAAGTCAGACGGAACCTCGAAGGGAAGTTCGAAAATACGTATGTTTCGTAAGCCCAGTCCTGCGTGATCAATAGTTACTTCTCCAACATGTCCACCAGAGTGACGAAATTTGAGTCCATGTTTAGTATCTCGGATGATTCTGTCAAATACTGCATCGTTAATCAGCTTGACGTAAACGACACTGCTCACTGTGGAGAGGTGGATTCCGATAAGTTCGTTGTAGTCAAGTTTAACTTCGTCTCGTAGGAACCTTTCTATTTCGTAGGCTTTCGGTCTCACATATTCATTCGAAAAACTAATCTTCAGAGTCGACTTTCGGTATGCATGTGCCATTCTATATCGAGTCGTCTAAACGCGCGAGTACGCCGAAGAGGTAAACAACTGCGCGAGCGCGAACTTCTCCGGCAGGGACGTAAACAGACGTCCGTGCAGTAGCACCGCCGAAGGTAGGAACTGCCTTCCCAGAGTATCATTACATGCTCAGCAATCTTTTGACTGAGTCGAGCATTGAAATATTGTATTTCATGTGGTAAATGGAAATGAGCGTTTGGCGTCATTGGCCGGAAGGCCCCTTACGCGGCAGGTCCGGCCCCCTTGGTGCAGGTCTTATTACATTCGACGCCACATTGGGCGACCCGCGCGTCGGATGGAGATGAAATGATGATGAAGACAGCACAACACCCAATCCCTGAACAGGGAAAAAAAATCCCCGAGCCAGCCGGGAATCGAACCCGGGCCCGTAAGACAGCAATCCGTCACGCTGACCACTCAGTTATAGGGGCGAACATTTCATGTGGTAAAACAAATCAGTAATCCGCACAAGCACCTCAGGACTGATAACAACAGGAGTAACATGAGCGACAATAGGTCTAACAATGAATAAGGAAATAGGATTGCTGTTAGGATACTATGAACAGTTAAGTAAGCGTTTCATCGTAGCCAAAATAGACACGAATATAGCACTCGCCACAGGTTGAAAAACGTGATGTTTTACCGCCAAGATTTGTTGATAAATATTCTGTACTGAGCAACCAGTTTCGGTCTAAGAACCTTCATCAGCTTCATAAAACGTTTACATCATACGAGGCGGCATAAAATAAATGGCGGCAAATAGTGAAGTCCATGAATTCGTCATTGTTGTCAAATAGTATAAGTTACACTGTCAATCATAAAAATGTGCCAAACAGCACACTGTTGCATATTACAATCAGCATTAACGTTACGGGAGCATTCTACACCCTGCAATATTGACGAATTCATGATTTTTGTTATTTGACGCAACTGGTCGTCAGGATGAACAAACGAGTTTTGTATAACTTCCACCACGAATTCGTAACAGCGAATTGATTCTTGAAGAAGTGAAGATAGGGAAAGTAACTTGATGGTTCAATATGACCCGGAATGAATATAATTCAAGAAGTAACTGCAAAACACAGTAAATACACTTGCTTTTGACATTCCGTAAAACGTCCGTTCATTATCTCTAGCAACTCTTCGCACTAATGATTTTGACGACCAATACACTCACGTAATGAAGTACAGACTCATATTGGACCCTTTACTTTGAAAGTGGTGTAACTCCATTTGTAGTCTGTAGTTGTGCCGCCGCTAACATTATTTTCCGTGAACAGCAAATGAGATTGAGAGGCAGCTCGCTCAGTCTTAAATGCTTCCCAGTTATGCTAGCTGCAAAAAAGTATCGTATAATGTATTTACCTATCAGCTAGGTGCAATGAACAGCGGCGAATACAATCATTTTCTGTGACCCTTCAACGAGAGAGCTTTCTGAACAAATCAGATAATTCGTGGTTATTTTAGTAAAGGTCAATGCATTACAATCGTAGCCTCGGTCATTTAAATACGACTGCCGCCCCACGACGAGAAAAATATTTATCAGAAAAATTGTTCAAATGGCTCTGAGCACTATGGGACTCAACTTCTGAGGTCATTAGTCCCCTAGAACTTAGAACTAGTTAAACCTACCTAACCTAAGGACATCACACACATCCATGCCCGAGGCAGGATTCGAACCTGCGACCGTAGCGGTCTCGCGGTTCCAGACTGCAGCGCCTAGAACCGCACGGCCACTACGGCCTGCAAATATTTATCAGCGCCGGCATGTACGTGATAAATGTTAATACAATTACTGTTATAAATAAATTAATCATCTGCTCACAGAGACAACACATCAACACTTCGTCAGGCAATTGTAGTGTCACTTTGGGTCGCTGAGTGTGGCAGCCATCTGAAACAGAGGACTTTTGACAACTTTTGACACGAAGTGTTGCGAACGGTGCGGACTCTTAACGACCAGATACTTGTGGCCGGCGGCCAATATATTGCAGTCTTACTATACGCTAGTCTATTGGAGGCTCGTAACATACTAATTTATGCAGTTTACCAATTCTTAATATTAAGATGGGTACTTATACGGCCCGGGGTGCCTCCTCATAATGTCAGTATTGGCCCTTGAGTAAAGAAGTTTGACGACCAATGGTCTAGACGGCACGGCGGTAGTAGGTAAGGGAACCATTTTCCTGCAAACTTTAATTAGTGGAATGCCAAAAGTTAATGCCGGAAGTTTGGCTTATTTTGTCTCTAAGTATTTTTCATTCTATTCTGTCGATTTCTATATGGTAGTCCGACGTATTCCTGTTACTGTCATGGAGGAGAAGTGAACACGAAACAAAACACTGCATTCACAACAATGAACGTTGCTTATGACCACTGTTCGACAATACTCTTCACGCACTGTCACTTTGCAAACTTTTATTCATAGTGTACTAAGCATGAACTCACGACTCGTCTAACAAGGGAACCTCCGCATCGCACCCCCCTCAGATTTAGCTATAAGTTGGCACAGTGGATAGGCCTTGAAAAACTGAACACAGATCAATCGAGAAAACAGGAAGAAGTTGTGTGGAACTATGAAAAAATAAGGAAAATATACAAACTGAGTAGTCCATGCGCAACATAGGCAACATCAAGGAGAGTGTGAGCTCAGTAGCGCCGTGGTCCCCTGGTTAGCGTGAGCAGCTGCCGAAGGAGAGGTCCTTGGTTCAAGTCTTCCCGCAATTGAAAAGTTTACGTTCTTTATTTTCGCAAAGTTATGATCTGTCCGTTCGTTCATTGACGTCTCTGTTCACTGTACTAAATTTAGTGTGTGTTTTGCGACCGCACCGCAAAACCGTGCGATTAGTAGACGAAAGGACGTGCCTCTCCAATGGGAACCGAAAACATTTGATCGCAAAGTCACAGATCAACCGATTCCTCCACAGGAAAACACGTCTGATATATTCTATACGACACTGGTGACGGCATGTGCGTCACATGATAGGAATATGTTGTCGACCAACCCAACTTGTAGACTTGGCGAATCGGTAAAAAGATTCTTCTACCTTGCCCGATTTAGGTTTTCTTGTGGATGTGATAATCACTCCCAAAAAAGTGATGAAAATATAAGAGTCTGTCACATAAACTGCAACAAATCAATGCAACAGTTTCACAGTAGCACAGTTATCCTTGTGCTATGTCAAAACATATGTTTTTAACGTTTTCAAATTTTTCCGTGTGTAGACCGTCAAATCCTGCATATATCCAAGCAAATCTGAACATGTCCTGGGATTTTGGAGAGCGAAGTTGATTATATGTGGGTGCCTGAACTTTGATAATTGACACACGATCACGTAAACAATACTGCTCTGTGTACCTGTGCAGCTTCGCAAAATCATAGAATCTTTTCACAAAGTATTTCACTTGCCGAACACCACACACATCTAACGGTTGCACAAGAGGTGTACAACCTGGAGGAATGGTAATCACGTCTACTCCCACACTAAAATTGTACAATGCCTGATCCTTCTGTCCTGTATAGCTGCCAAGGAGTAAGGCAAAAGCTTTGTCCGCGTAAGGAGTCATCATACGTTCATTAAAGTCTTTCACTAGTCTTTTCTCCATTTTTCCTGACGCACTGCAATTCACAATGACATTCGGCGTTTGCGCAATTACCCTATTCACCTGTTGATGAACTTGCGGTCCAAATACACCATTTTTTTCCTGCAAACATAAATAAAATACAGGTAAAAGAAATCCTGCTTTGTTCAGAGCATATTGTATGGTATAACTATGTGAAGTGGCATGCAGCTGGTCTATTCCAGCGACATTTCGTGTCGCCTTCTCCAACTAACGATAACGTGCGGGTCGATTTCATTTCATAGTTAAAACCGGACTGATCTGTATTGATAATATATGCGTCTTCATACTGTTGGAATCTGACGTTAGTTTCTGTAACAAACGTCTTGGAACACTCTAAAAGTTCTTCCAGTTTATTCACGTAGTTCTTGCTTACATATTACGTAATCTTCCTGCTCGTAATTTTGTATTTTCTTTTGAACGTGACAAGCCAATGAGATGAAGCCTTGAAGTCCAGGCCGATTTGTTTAGCGTAATACAATCCCCAAATCTGTAGGTCTGTATCATGCACTGCACTTAATTCATTTCTGGCTTTAATAAATTGTCGGTATACATGGTTTTCTAGTTCACTGAACTTGTGTCTTTGGGTTCCACCTCGTTCCACATCTTTGTATTAATTGTGCTTTTTTCCTCCACCCCTTTAAATTTCTTAAATTTATTTGTTACTTCACTCCATAATCTATAAATGAGTCTTTTAATTGGTTTGGATAGTAACCTGTATTGGAGCATTTCCTTCATGTAACCCAAAGAAATACCATCAGATTGAAGTCGCAGTATTTCCTCTTCGTGTTCTTCGTACGGATCGTCAACAATCTCATCATCTGGTACATACAGCCCCGCAGCAATCAGCAAGGTATCGTCATCACCACACGTACTGTTTATCAACAAATGTAGGAAATAATCATACATATGTTCGACAATCGTTCGATCCCTTAAGGAACTTTCCGATTCCTTACAGTTCGTAAAATATTCATTGACCTTGTTATTGAAGTCGCGAGCTATATTAGCTGGATTCATATTGCCCACGGAAAATATCTCACGTATTTAATGCACTCTCGTCCAAAGTAGCGAACAGTCAACTGCCACCCATGGAGCCTCGTTAGCGCTGTAGTCGACTGACGTCGTGTGTTTCGATGTTTGTTTAGGTGTAGTGTCCCCATACTACGGCGCAGTTACCTCGCATCGGACTGACAGACGGACGGACAGACAGATAATAATTGTCTGAAAATAAAAAATTAAACTATTCAGTAGAGGGAAGACTTTAACCAAGCACCTCGCCTGTCGCAGCTGCTCACGCTAACCACGGGACCACGGCGCTACTGAGCTCACACAATCTTTGATGTTGCTTATCTTGCGCATGGTATACTCACTTTGTATATTTTGCTTATTTTTTCATAGTTCCACACAACTTCTTCCTGTTTTCTCGATTGATGTGTGTTCAGTTTTTCATGACCTATCCACTGTGCCAACTTACAACTAAATCTGAGGGGGGTGCGATGCGGAGGTTCCCTTGTAAGTAAACCACTGGCCCCTTTGCTTTTGACTCTTCATTTTCTCATAAAAAATTAATGTAGTAATTTTTTTTTTGCAATTACGTTCTTTCGTCCGCACATAATGACTCATCCATTCTCGAACCTCCTAAAATCGGAGCCCGCAGATGGAAGAGCATTTCTCAGTTTCTTTATTAGCCTGGCAATCCACTTCTGTGCGTGAAAATCTGTGAAGTTTTTGCAAAAATGACATTTCCTTGTATTGTTTATAATATCACAGGAATTGTTGTCAAATGAAACATTTATCTATAATCCACACCGTAAATGAAACATTTGTTGTGTGCACTTCACGCATTCTGCTTTGGAGCAATATTTGAATTCTGCTGCTCTCGCTATCGGCGTATCGAGTCACTACGCCTGTAATTTGCACACCAGTAACTTACTTCACTTTTACTTGTCAAAATGTGTTTGCACATTGCGTCGCCCTCCCTGTCGCCACTATAATACCCTTCTGGTTCTCATTATCACTGAAATTAATGACGTCAACAGTAACTTGTCATAGCAGCCGGTGAAGATATTTCTCTCGGTCACTTACAGTGGGGATACTGTGAGACAACAACGCACGCTTCTTTGAACTAGTATGTGACTGTACCTAGTCATGTGACCACGTTAGTTCTCGTTACGGCCGGGTTACCAGTTGAATAAATTTCTAAAGGTACTTTGACTTCCAATATGAATTTTCACTGTGCAGCGGTGTAAGCACCGATATGAAACTTCCTGGCAGGTTAAAAATGCGTGCTGAACCGAGACTCGAAATCTGGACCTTTGTCTTTCGGGGGTCAGTGCTCTAGCAGCATTTTTTTCCGTGGAACTATCTACATCTACATCTACATCCATACTTCGCAAGCCACCTGACGGTGTGTGGCGGAGGGTACCTTGAATACCTCTATCGGTTCTCCCTTCTATTCCAGTCTCGTATTGTTCGTGGAAAGGAGGATTGTCGGTATGCCTCTGTGTGGGCTCTAATATCTCTGATTTTATCCTCATGGTCTCTTCGCGAGATATACGTAGGAGGGAGCAATATACTGCTTGACTCCTCGGTGAAGCCCGTACCGAGCTACTGAGCGTCTCTCCTGCAGAGTCTTCCACTGGAGTTTATCTATCATCTCCGTAACGCTTTCGCGATTACTAAATGATCCTGTAACGAAGCGCGCTGCTCTCCATTGGATCTTCTCTATCTCTTCTATCAACCCTACCTGGTACGGATCCCACAATGCTGAGCATTATTCAAACTGTGGGCGGACAAGCGTACTGTAACCTACTTCCTTTGTTTTCGGATTGCATTTCCTTAGGATTCTTCCAATGAATCTCAGTCTGGCATCTGCTTTACCGACGATCAACTTTATATGATCATTCCATTTTAAATCACTCCTAATGCGTACTCCCAGATAATTTATGGAATTAACTGCTTCCAGTTGCTGACCTGCTATATTGTAGCTAAATGATAAGGGATCTTTCTTTCTATGTATTCGCAGCACATTACACTTGTCTACATTGAGATTCAATTGCCATTCCCCGCACCATGCGTCAATTCGCTGCAGATCCTCCTGCATTTCAGTACAATTTTCCATTGTTACAACCTCACGATATACCACAGCATCATCCGCAAAAAGCCTCAATGAACTTCCGATGTCATCCACAACGTCATTTATGTATATTGTGAATAGCAACGGTCCTACGACTCTCCCCTGCGACACACCTGAAATCACTCTTACTTCGGAAGACTTCTCTCCATTGAGAATGACATGCTGCGTTCTGTTCTCTAGGAACTCTTCAATCCAATCACACAATTGGTCTGATAATCCATATGCTTTTACTTTGTTCATTAAACGACTGTGGGGAACTGTATCGAACGCCTTGCGGAAGTCAAGAAACACGGCATCCACCTGGGAACCCGTGTCTATGGCCCTCTGAGCCTCGTGGACGAATAGCGCGAGCTGGTTTTCACACGATCGTCTTTTTCGAAACCCATGCTGATTCCTACAGAGTAGATTTCTAGTCTCCAGAAAAGTCATTATACTCGAACATAATATGTGTTCCAAAATTCTACAACTGACAGACGTTAGAGATATAGGTCTATAGTTCTGCACATCTGTTCGCCGTCCCTTTCTGAAAACGGGGATGACCTGTGCCCTTTTCCAATCCTTTGGAACGCTACGCTCTTCTAGAGACCTACGGTACACCGCTGCAGGAAGGGGGGCAAGTTCCTTCGCGTACCGTGTGTAAAATCGAACTGGTATCCCATCAGGTCCAGCGGCCTTTCCTCTTTTGAGCGATTTTAATTGTTTCTCTATCCCTCTGTCGTCTATTTCGATATCTACCATTTTGTCATCTGTGCGACAATCTAGAGAAGGAACTACAGTGCAGTCTTCCTCTGTGAAACAGCTTTGGAAAAAGACATTTAGTATTTCGACCTTTAGTCTGTCATCCTCCGTTTCAGTACCATTTTGCTCACAGAGTGTCTGGACATTTTGTTTTGACCCTCCTACCGCTTTGACATAAGACAAAAATTTCTTAGGATTTCCTGCCAAGTCAGTACATAGAACTTTACTTTTGTCTGCATTGAACGCCTCTCGCATAGCCCTCCTCACACTACATTTCGCTTCGCATAATTTTTGTTTGTCTGCAAGGCTTTGGCTATGTTTATGTTTGCTGTGAAGTTCCATTTGGTTCCGCAGCGTGTCCAACTAAATTTAGTCTAAAAAAAGTTCAAAGCTACCGCTACGTCCATAAAAAAGGCTATCCTTCTTCAGTTGTTGCCGATAATTATTCCAAAAAATTCTCCTGAGGCGATAGGATCCAGCGTTCTATAATTTTTTTACATAATTATAGTTAGTAACTGTGTGCAAATCGAAATCGTACAAGTAATAATGTTAAAAAAATGTTATTCAACGAGAAACAAATGCAACATTTGTATACTGCTTGTACAGCTCCATCTAAAAGAGCCTTTCTTCAAGAAATGGTGCAACAGGATGTCTCTTGTCTACAAGCATTGGTGTTCTCTCCAACAGTGCCATGAAAAAATATTTACAACAGACTCATTCTGCTTTGCTAATGCCTCAGTGATTGAAGTGCTCCATGAATCAGCCAATCTCCTTTTTTCGCACTGCTTACAATTCAGGACTTTCTGTCTTCAGTGTGACGCTGCGCAGAATGTCAGACTGATCCGGGCACTCCCCAACTAGTGGAGGGGTAACGAAAACATTGCGTAAACAATTTCCGAACAGCGTACGGTACGTCGGTGTGCGCTCGACGGCTTTGTGAGTATTTTGCAAGTACCACCAGCAGCCAAACTTCACTTTCTGCCCTTCACCGAAGGTGTTGCTGATGGCCATTCCCTTGAGCCATGTAATTGCTTGGTACTTTGGAGGAAAGTAACAGTCATGCGGACAGATTAGGGTCCGGAGCCAAATCACTTCAGGCTTGATGTGGAAGTAACAACCTACAATTTCCTGTGTCAGTCGCCAAACGCCAGACGACGACACGCACGTAAATCGATGTTTATCAGTGACCAGTAGGAGACAGTCAGAGTAAAGTGGGGAGTCCGTTAATCCGACAGCATGGAGCTGGTGTCTCGTCTCGTATTTTTTATCAGTGACTTGATATCATATCGCGCTCAAGGTGGGGGGGGGGGGGAGCAGAAAGTGGTGGTGTATCGTTTTCCACTCTTCCACTCGTGGCCAATGCGCAGTTGGGTACTTGATTTCTACCACGTTACGCGGAACCGTCCGTAGGAAGGTCGTGTAACAGTCTTTTGCCTTCGAACACGAGTGTTGCGGGGGGATCGGAGATTGGATAGCTGCATTCAAGAGTTAATGGGAGAGCTGCGTCAAGACGTGTGCCACCGACACCGGCGGGACATGACAGACTGGGAGCGGAAACTGCAATAGACGACCCGTGAGGGAGGCGTATTTACTGGCCCACCGTTTCTACGTGTCGCTCATATAGAGGTGCCTTCCATCACGCAAAGGAGTGTGAGAGTGGCGTAACGTACTTTAAATGTGTCTCCTGTGGATAGGTTAATAATGGAAGCCGCCTGATGCCTGTGACACATTAGTGCCGTCAGGGGGAATACCTGTGTCACCTGATGGAGTTTTGATCCCACGCAGCGGTTCAGGTACTCCATACGCTGCAATTGGTTCAAATACCCGAATACGTTCTGCCACACTATCACAAGTACGATCAGTGGTAACCGTCAGTAGTTTGAAGCGGCCATTCCGCGCACATCCTTCGTAAACTTGACTCCGAAATATCTCAGTTCAGAAACTGGCGGAATGGTAGAGCATTGGCACACGAAAGGCAAAGGTCCCGAGTTCGAGACCACGCAGTTTTAAATGTCCATTCATTGTCCACTTCCATGCGAGAAAGAAATTCCAGAGCAAGCGTTTATTTTGCTGCCAAGTCAGGAACCAACTCCTGTAGCCGAGCGGTTCTAGGCGCTACAGTTTGGAACCGCGTGACCGTTACGGTCGCAGGTTCGAATCCTGCCTCGGGCATGGATGTATGTGATGTCCTTAGTTTAGTTAGGTTTAAGTAGGTCTAAGTTCTAGGGGACTGATGACCTCAGAAGTTGAGTCCCATAGTGCTCAGAGCCATTTGAACCATTTGAACAATGCAGGGTGTTTCGTAGGATTTTATCCACCGTGCTCGCAGGTATGTCAAAGATTTGGGTAATTCCCCGTGCACTGCATGTTTGCGTACTACCGCTCGACCTCTCCTACAATGCTGTGGCTACATCTTCGACAGATCTGCCACAGTGCGCTTCAGAAGAACCTGTCTTTTCGAACTTTTTAATCATTTTCTCCAGACCCTTAGCAGATATCGAACGAATGCCTTTCATCGTACCTTGGAGTTTCCCGAAGTTCTGGAAGGCTACTGGCGCACAGTTTACGGTTCTTTTAAAACAGATTTACCAGCAGTGCGTGATCCTTCATGGAGACAGTTATGTTGACGCAAACTGAGTAACAGCCGTGTGCCGCGCGTCTGTTGGTGTGAATATTACAGCATCGCCTACTGGTAACATTTTCGTTATTTCGCCTTGCGTCACTAATACTCTGTTCAAATTTGACGTCACTCTGAGCAGTGGTTATCTCTCTACAGCTTTTTGAAACTGCAACTTTAATTATGGACACACTGTATTGATACACAAAAGCGTGCCAGAAGAAGCCAACAAATATCACCCAGGCACGTTGTTGATGTCACGATATCAGCAACACTGTTAGTGATTTAGCTAGGCTTCTCATAAACAAAACACTACACAACATGAGAACAATTCGTGATACCGATAAACATAGACTAAGAGAAAAATGAGATACTGGTAAACAGTGTACAAGAGAATAAAAATAATAAACATCTAGAGAAGAAAAGCAAAGACACAGTAAGCTAAAACCAACCACTGTCGAAAAATCTATTAAAAAAAAAAAAAAAGACTAAGTAGAGAAAGACTAATTTTTTTTGGGGTAAACTTGTAGCGAAGACTGAATTTGGCGCTCATCATGAAAAATGTAGGCACTTGTACTACGTGTTAACACTTCAGTGACTTATGCCGGCAATGAACATAATTTTTGCCTTCGTTTAGGAAGAGATATGAACGTTGGGAATATTTTATGAACCAACAATTTTCGTTACCTCTTTATTTTTGTGGCAATATCCCTTTGCGCAAAGTATTAGCCCGACCTATCGTTAAATCCCTCCTCAATGTTTTAGCTACTTGTGTCTATATGGGGGCGGGCGCTCTTATTGTTCTCTATTTCATTTATTGAATCTTATGTCACAGTGAAACAGAACTTGTTCTCCTTTCGCATGAAAAAACAAGGTATGTTATTGGTAGGAGAGCTCAAGTTTATCCCATACGCCTAAATCTTCAAAAGGTTTTTGACACCGTATCTCACAAGCGGCTTCTAACCAAGTTTTGTATGTATGGGATATCTTCTCAGCTGTGCGACTGGATTCGTGATTTCATGACAGAAACATCACGTTTCGTAGTACGCGAAGGGAACACACCAACTGAAACTGAAATTATACCTGACGTTTCCCAAGAAAGTGTGATAAGCCTTCTGCTCTTCTGCTGTTCTTAATCTGTAAAAATAGTGTCGGAGACAATAAGAGCAACGCTCTTACACCGTTTGCAGATGATGGCGTTGTTTACCGTCTAGTGAAGCCAACATAAGATGAAAACTAATTATAAAGTGATTTAGGCAAGGTAACTTAACAGCACAAAAAGTGGCATCTGACCCTGAACAATAAAAAGCAACGTTCTCGATATGAGTAGTACGGGAATTCCATTGAATCTCTGTTAGTTGATAAAATAAATTTAGGGTTCCAAATTTAACTAAATAACTGTGTATCGTAGTTAGTAAGAACTTCAATATGTAACATTATATTGAAATTGTTGTAGGGAAGTTGAACCAAACTACGCGTTTTATTGCTGGAACACTTAGAAGACGCAACAGATCCTAACAATAACTGCTAGTGATGTAAAATATGGAATTCTTACCATATAGGGTCGACAGAAGACAGCTAAGAATTCAAAGTAATTCAGTGACACTGGTATGACAAATTTGGATGGTAATCATTAAAAAATTTGTATGTGTGCGCAGCTTGGGTCCGTACCGCAGATTTTTCGTGGAAACGTCGAGATAAAATTATAACAAATGTTCCGTATTAATGCCTAGCATATTTACGTGTCATACGAGACGACATCTCTCTTTATTTTGTAATTTTCAATTTGATACTGATTTTCACTTAAATTCCAACAAATATATTTTTTGTCTCACTTAAGTGCTCCGATAGCTTTTCACAATGACACCCTAATCAATGTCCTAGCTAAATGTGTTTCCATGCTACATCAATTGTTAACTTGATACACAAAGCTAATTCGTAACAAGCCGGCCGGAGTGGCCGAGCGGTTCTAGGCGCTACAGTCTGCATCCGCGCGACCGCTACGGTCGCAGGTTCGAATCCTGCCTCGGGCATGGATGTGTGTGATGACCTTAGGTTGGTTAGGTTTAAGTAGTTCTAAGTTCTAGGGGACTGATGACCACAGCAGTTAAGTCCCATAGTGCTCAGAGCCATTTGAACCAATTCGTAACAATCACGCGCTTGCGCCTACACTATTAAGATGATGCCACAGCAAAACAAATTTTGCCGGACAAACACATACAGATATGATACAACCGTTGTGGGTTCAGCCACTATTTGTGCGTAATTGTGCTAGTAGTAATAGCGACTGAAATCTGAAGGTACTTTATCACGCCAGGTAGTTCAGCCGACGAGCTAACAGACGTTTTACGTCAAAAAAGACGCGAAATCCTTTCAAGAAATTTCAAACAAATTTTTTCCTCCAAATGCCAAAATATTTTGTTGCCTGCTGCGTGCGTAACGAGGAACGACAGTCACTATAAAATAAAATAAATTGGAGCTCGCAGCATTTCTTGATTCCCGAGAAGCATTTGACTCAGTACCATACCTGCGCTTAGTGTCGAAAGTACCATCATGTGAGATATCAAGTGAAATTTGTGGCTCGATTGAGGACTCTTCGATATGAAGAACGCAGCATATTATCTTGGACGGAGAGTTGTCATCAGATGCACAATTAACTTCAGATGTGCCCCAGGGAAGTGTGTTGGATTCTCGCTGTTTATCTTGTATATTAAGTACGTTGCTGACAATATTAATAGTAATCACAGACTTTCTGCAGATGATGCAGTTATCTGTAATGAAGTACTGTCTGAAAGAAGCTGCATAAATATTCCGTCAGATCTGGATAACATTTTGGTGTAAGGATTGGGATCTTGCTACAAAGGTTCACTTCACAAAAGAATAAACATAATACCCTATTACTATAAAATCAGCGAGTCACAACTTGAATCGGTCAACTCATATCCGGGAGTAACACTTTGTAGGGATATGAAATGTAATGATCACATAGGATTAAAAAACAGTCGTGGGTAAAGTAGGTGGTAGAATTCGGTTTATTGGTCAAATAACGGGGAAGTGCAATCAGTCTACAAAGGAAATTGCACTTGTGCGACCCAGTCTAGAAATTTGCTCAAGAGTTTAGGACCCGTGCCAGATATGAATAACAGGGGATATTGAACGTATACAGAGAATGGCAGCACAAATGGTCACAGATCTGTTTGATCTGTGGGAGAGTGTCACAGAGATAATGAAAGAACTGAACTTGCAGACCCCTGAAGACAGATGTAATTATTCCGAGAAAGTCTGCCAACCAAGCTACAAGAACGGCTCTAAATAATCACTCTAGAAATATCCGGCAACCCCTACGTATCGTTCACATAAGGATCGTGGGTACAAGATTAGAATAATTACAGCACACACGGGAGCATTCAGACAGTCATTCTTCCCGTATTCCATACGTGACTGGAATGAAAGAAACCCTAGTAACTGGTACAATAGGATTTATCCTCCGCCATGCACTTCACGGTGGTTTTCAGAGTGCAGACGTAGATCTAGAAATATTTAAATATTCGATATTCCCATGTCATGTTTGCGAGTACGACAGTACGTTATAGTTGAAAGAATTGTCTTGCACGCAGTGTAAAGCAAGAGTGAACTGCAGAGTAATCACTTAGATACAGATGTAAATGGATCTTTTCACATTGGCCCTCGCACGAACTGTGATGGAATCTAGCTGCCTGCCGTCTGCTGTTGCCTGTTCCGAGGAACAGACGGCGGGAAGAGCGGCCGCCTGGCGCTGGGAAAGGTCAGACGTAACTTGGTTTCCCGTTCGGCAGGCGAAGTTAAGTGGATGGCGCGGCCGTGGTGCTACAGGGGTGTCGCACTGTGGCCGCGCCTCGCAAATTTACTGAGAGCTGCAGCAAGGCTGAAATACTGTGCGCTGCTCAAGCGAAGCCGAATATTATTCTCCCTCGACGAGTTCTGCATACTCCGCCATGGACTCCGAATTTCTCAGTCGCGCGAACTTTTCAACACCTGCTCGTTAAGTTCACTTCCATAAAATAGGTGAAAATTTATACTCTGCCAATCACTGAGAAGTACGTGACAGACGCAACATTTTATTGTAGCACATATCGTCATTATTTCCTGTTCCACTCAGGGTTGGTCCTTGGTAAGAACAACTGGTTGTACGTCTGTGTGCGAGTTTATTATTTGCCTAGGCGCTACGGTCTGGAACCGCGCGACCGCTACGGTCGCAGGTTCGAATCCTGCCTCGGGCATGGCTGTGTGTGATGTCCTAAGGTTAGTTAGGTTGAAGTAGTTCTAAGTTCTAGGGGACTGATGACCTCAGAAGTTAAGTCCCATAGTGCTCAGAGCTATTTCAACCATTTATTATTTGCCTGATGTTATATGCACGATTCTCTGTATTTGTAGATACGTTGAAGACTAAGGAATAATTGCAGTGTCTGTCCTTAAGACAGTTTCTAACCAAGTTCCAAAGAGTTGCACGACACCTTCATCAAGTGTCAGCCCGTGATGATTATTCAACATTTTTCTGCTACACTACCTCGACAGACAAACTAGCATTCGACCATTTGTACGGTCCTTTGTTTGGTATGTTTTATGTTCCCAATTAGTCTGACTACACTACTGGCCATTAAAATTGCTACACCAAGAAGAAATGCAGATGATAAACAGGTATTCATTGGACAAATATATTATACTAGAACTGACACGTGATTACATTTTCACGCAATGTGGGTGCATAGATCCTGAGAAATCAGTACGCAGAACAACCACCTCTGGCCGTAATAACGGCATTGATACGCCGGGGCATTGAGTCAAACAGAGCTTGAATGGTGTGTACAGGTACAGCTGCCCATGCAGCTTCAACAAAATACCACAGTTCATCAAGAGTAGTGACTGGCGTATTGTGACGAGCCAGTTGCTCGGCCACCATTGACCAGACGTTTTCAATTGGTGAGAGATCTGGAGAATGTGCTGGCCAGGGCAGCAGTCGAACATTTTCTGTATCCAGAAAGGCCTGTACAGGACCTGCAACATGCGGTCGTGCATTATCCTGCTGAAATGTAGGGTTTCGCAGGGATCGAATGAAGGGTAGAGCCACGGATCGTAACACATCTGAAATGTAACGTCCACTGTTCAAAGTGCCGTCAGTGCAAACAAGAGGTGACCGAGACGTGTAACCAATGGCATCCCATACCATCAAGCCGGGTGATACGCCAGTATGGCGATGACGAATACACGCTTCCAATGTGCGTTCACCACGATGTCGCTAAATACGGATGCGACCATCATGATGCTGTAAACAGAACCTGGATTCATCGGAAAAAATGACTTTTTGCCATTCGTGCACCCAGGTTTGTCGTTGAGTACACCATCGCAGGCGCTCCTGTCTGTGATGCAGTTTCAAGGGTAGCCGCAGCCATGGTCTCCGAGCTGATAATCCGTGGTGCTGCAAACGTCGTCGAACTGTTCGTGCAGATGGTTGTTGTCTTGCAAACGTCCCCATCTGTTGACTCAGGGATCGAGACGTGGCTGCACGATCCGTTACAGCCATGCGGATAAGATGCCTGTCATCTCGACTGCTAGTGATACGAGGCCGTTGGGATCCAGCATAGCGTTCCGCATTACCCTCCTGAACCCACCGATTCTATATCCTGGTAACAGTAATTGGATCTCGACCAACGCGAGCAGCAATGTCGCGATACGATAAAACGCAATCGCGAGAGGCTACAATCCGATCTTTATCAAAGTCGGAAACGTGATGGTACGCATTTCTCCTCCTTACACGAGGCATCACAACAACGTTTCACCAGGCAATGCTGGGCAACTGCTGTTTGTGTATGAGAATTCTGTAGGAAACTTTTCGCATGTCAGCACGTTGTAGGTGTCGCCACCGGTGCCAACCTTGTGTGAATGCTCTGAAAAACTACTCATTTGCATATCACAGCATCTTCTTCCTGTCGGTTAAATTTCGCGTCTGTAGCACGTCATCTTCGTGGTGTAGCAATTTTAATGGCCAGTAGTGTAGATGTGCGGCACATACTGATAAGCAGTATCCAACTCGAGGTCTGATGAGTGTTTTGGATACAGTATGTTTTGTAGGCAAAATGCAGCTTCCCAGTATCATACCAATGAATCACAGGTTGCCAATTGCGTTAGCTATCACTGAGCCTACTTGATTGTTGCACTTCATATCTCTACACATTGCTACACCCAAATATTTGTGTTACTTTCCATTAACCTTGTAGTCAGGATACAAAACTTATGTTTCGTGAGTTGCACAATTTTTATTTTCTCTACGTTAATAGCTAGCTGCCAGTCTTTCCAATAGGCTGATATTTTGTTGAAGTGTTACAACCGGATACAACCGAATAGTTTACAAGATGAAATTTCCTCAGTCACAGGTACATCACCTGCAAAAAAGCCTGGAATTGAAAATTACACTGTCAGCGAGCTCCTAGGAACTAATAACATGTGGGAAAAGAAGTGAGAGCTAATGAAAACTGACTCGAGTCGAATAAATTGAAAGGCATATAGGATGTTGTTTCTCAACCAGCTCTGCAATATTATCATCTGAAAAGCAATGAAGGTTTATTCAAAACAGGTAATGAAATTTGACGGAATCTGATGAGATTTGCTTTATTACTATGTCTCATTTGTATTTAGAATAGCACTGCCCCTGTAATCAAGAGAAGCACTGCTAATGCTGCAGCACTGTCAATATGGATAAGATTCCATCACTACCAAGATTTCATCACTACCTATCATGGATCGAACGTCTACTGGAAGACTTCAGTAGAGCGATATAAGTATGTACACCAAGACCATACCATTTTATTGTAATTATTTTTGTTTACACTTCCTGGCAGATTAACACTGTGTGTCAGACAAGGAACCTTTACCTTTCACTACAGTGGCTCTGTCGGCTGAGGGTTTTTTTTTTACTAAAATTTATTTATTATGCTGAAATACACTGAATTACAATGTTGTGCAAATGTTGATGCAAAGCTTAACCACTAGCAATATATCCTTCAGATTATTTACATTGAGGAAAGAATTAATTTACAAAAAGGTGACAATACCAGTATACATTTTGTATCCACAAGAATAATTTTCTCAACTTGAACTAGGACTTTTGTCTATACATATTCCTATGAATTATGTAAGTGGGCACCATTCACCAAATTCATCTTTCTGTTTCACACACACATACATGCACCCTCTAACAACCCTACCACAACAAAGGTCAAAATTTTAATAACTATTGTGGTGTTGCTCACGCTGCTAAATACTGCATTTTCGGGCAACAACAGTCATATTATGTGGCAGGTGTCATTAGAGCACAGTTAATAAAGTCATTTCATGTAATAATGAAAAAACTAGGCACTCATCTTTTTGTGTTTCCCACGCTGGTCTCGTCGTAAAATCATGGCTCAATCGTTGAAAATCTAGGTGGTTATGATTCCAAGCTCGGATGCAAATAGGCCTAGGTTTTATTCTGCTATTTTCAAAAGTTTTGTAGATGCGCTTCTCAAACCATTCTTGGAGATTAAACCTTTCAAAGTTAGCACAATTGTGATGTAAAAAAATAATCAGCACTCCGAATTTAAGTTACACTTCCTTTTAACTGCTTTTATTGCAGTATCACGTATCACACAAAGCATCACTTCACAATACAAAACATACCTGAAAACATCTTCCTCACATTTTATAAGCCAACTATAATATGCGTCTTTCCAACATAACGTGCACGACTTGACTTTCTCACGGTCCGACTCTCTATCAAGTTAACAACAACTCACTATCGCTTACGCGCCCAAAAATCAGAGTTACAAGTACGTCAAAGATCATAGCGACAAAAGACAGAATACACATAAGAATAATATCATTGCAATGTAAACATATCGATGTATTAAAAATGACATCAAATCTGAATGTTGTCTCAGAAATAAGTTAAGTATTTAACAGAAATACAGTAGAATATTACTGGTATCGAGAGGTTCAGGTGAGGTGTCGTAATGGTTGCGTAATTAAAGTACCATTACAACCCCATGCCCCCCCCCCTCCCACATCACCCCTTAAATAAATGCAGTGTCTATTCTTGAACTTGCAGGTTAAGCAGCACTCGTGGACGGCCACATTTCGATTTATGTACCACACCTGGCGTAAAGCACAATTAAATATTTTCATTTCAAGCAATTCGTTTCCGTCAAAATTTGTGCCTAAAACGTGACTATGAATCTCAAATGAGTGTATGTACAAAGATAAACTTTCGAGGAAGACCATGACATTTACCGACCGAACTATGGTGCCAAGCCTGACCAAAAGTCTACAAACTGTATTTCCTTTTTTTCCATAATCAACTACTGGTACTAAATAGTACCAAGATTTAACTGTAACGCTTCAAATACGAGATGTAAACATCCAGAGTTGTCAAAGAAAATGCCATCAAGGTTGCACTCAGAGAAAAAAGTTGATTCCATGTCTAAACTGTCTGTAAAACGTATCAAAATATGTAAAACGTGTTGGAATTTCGATTGTACGCTTACTTGCGTCTGTAATACTCGTGGTACACAGATCTAACTATGAATCTCTGATGTTTACAGACATTTCTTTTGTAATGCTTCACAAAGGTTGTTTCACCTACTTTTCAAAGTTACCAAACCACTCTAAATTCTAAATTTAGATGGCATAACCAGAAGCGACATCATGATGATGTTTGTGGAAGTACTATCTTGGATCTTTAGATTATATAACAAACCTTGATAGCCGCAACTGATCAGTATTCTGTGGTAATGGATAGTGTTGAAATGGCTTTGTCGAAAATGCTAAACATGTCTCTGCTATTATCGAAGAAGATGAGAGTAACTGATCAATTCTTTGGTTTTTGGTTGTTGGAGAATCTGGACAAGCTTGTTGTTGACAAATGTAACAAACTGCACCAAAAAATGGTTCAAATGGCTCTGAGCACTATGGAACTTAACTTCTGAGGTCATCAGTCCCCTAGAACTTAGTACTTAAACCTAACTCACCTAAGGACAGCACAGACATCCATGCCCGAGGCAGGATTCGAACCTGTGACCGTAGCGAACGCGCGGTTCTAGATTGTAGCGCCTAGAACCGCTCGGCCACACCGGCCGGCAAACTGCACCAAAATTGGCACGATCATTGGCAAGAAGAACTTAATTATGCTTACACCGAGTACAGAACCATTTTTTGACAACATTGTGGTGGTTAAAATCTGTGATGAATGTGACAGTCCGTAATACAAAGGTGCATTTAAGAATCATCTACATGGCAAATTCTCCATGACCATCTCTGCAAGGCATGATGTCAAGCCAAAACTAATATTTCTCCTGCATGCAAAAGGGCAAAATGTGACAGCAAAAGGGATATTGGAAAAAAAATTGGCGTGGAATGACTGGAAACCCTTTTCATGAAACATAAAAATTCTGTGACCATATCATATGAAGTCGAAATGGCTGACATTCAAATGGCTGTACAAACGGATACTCTGCTTGGAATATTACAGAACCTCTGTGCAGACGGCTGTTACCATATGGACCTGCATGGAACACTGTATTTTGCAGGAACTTTAACAAAATGGGTGTGTATGGTTGTCAAACATCAAGCACGAATTCTGTGCAGAAGGAGACTACTAAGGAATCATCATTGTGACTCGAGCGGTCCTAGGCGCTTCAGTCCGGAACCGCGCTGCTGCTGCGGTCGCAGGTTCGAATCCTGCCTCGGGCATGGCTGTGTGTGATGTCCTTAGATTAGTTAGGTTTAAGTAGTTCTAAGTCCAGGGGATTGATGGCCTCAGATGTTAAGTCCCATAGTGCTCAGAGCCATTTGAACCACTTTTTGAGCACTGTGATTGTAAACAGTGATAAGGCTGTTGGAATAGACTGTTTAACGTTGTGGAGCCCCAATTGTAGAATAAAGATATATAATACAAAATATCAAATCACAAGCCCAAATGTGAATGAAGATACCGGTAACCATCTTGTCGATTTTGTAAGGTGCGCTGAGGTGTGTTTATGAGAACCATTCGTACCTTCCGTGGCTAAAGAATATGGTATGACCAAACATGAAGCTACGGTTTATAACTACAGAAAGGGCAAAGAAACAATGTATTGAACAGACTAAACCCTTTTCCCATTAAAAAAAATTAACCAGTTAATGTCGCATACATATGCTTAGTCATGTTTGTGAAATAATATGTGCAGATCATTACGCTATTCATGCCATCAAAAATCACACACCCTTTACCATGTTGTCAGCATGATGTCACGTGGGATTCACAGACCTGGACTGCATGATTTCACAATCCTAGATGGTGGCTACATACTAACTTGTTGCTCCATTTCAATGGTTGTTAAAATAATGTGCTGTGAACAGCTGTTTCATTTCCGTGGGCAGTATAATAGCCAGTATCTTGGACTGTGACAGCAAACAGTCATGGTCAGAGACAGTTTTTGATGTTGTGATGACGTCATTACAAAGGAGGCGTGGCTTTTGATGCATACTAACATGTATATGTGATATCACGTACCTGAGTAAATGTTTTGCTTGTTGGAACTAGTCTCAACTTGTTCCCTAACACATTTTGCTTGTTGCAACAAGTCACAGCTTGCAGGAATGAGTCTCAACTTCTTTAGTCAGTGATGTATGCGGCAGCTTGTCACAATTTTGAGTCACAATGGTGAAATATGGGGCAATTTGTTAGATTTTAAGTACAATTGTGAAGTGTAGGGCAATTTCATGTAACAATGGTGATATAGGGGACAGTTTGTTACAATTTTGCTGCAACACACAAATGGATGGGGCAATTTGTGACAGTTTGTGTAATAATGGTGGTGTATCGGGTTATCTGTGATAATAAGGTATTTGACTTTTTTCCGGAAATCGTCTTAAACGGTTAATTATGTTATTTTATGCCCATAACATGCTTTTTTCCTTCTTGAAATCAAATATTCTTTTATGAAACGGGAAATTAAATTCAAATAATTTGAAACTGCTGCCGCCCACTGACAAGTTGTGGCACATGAACACACACACACACACACACACACACACACACACACACACACACACACACTCTGTGTTACTATGCTATTGAGATCCAGCAGCTGACAAACATTGTCAGGTTATGGTACATATACTATCACAATGCTTCCAGTGCACAGGTAAACGCCATGTCAACTGACCAACGGCAGTCACTCCGTCAACTGGCCATCTCTGCCCTATCCTGTAATTGACCAACATTGTTCCACTGTGTAAACTGACCATCACTGCCACATCCTGTAAACTGAACATCAATGCCCCACCCAGTAAATTGACGATTACTGCCCTACCCTGTAAAATGCACACAATTTTTCCACCAAATAAATTGACGATCATTGCACCATCCTGTAAACAAATCATTATTGCTCCACCCAATAGTATCGACGGGCAATGGCTACCATCCTATAAACTGATCACCACTGGGCCACAATAGAATCCGAGGTACTGCTAGTCAACCTGCCAACTGATCATCACTGCCTCATTGCCCCATCCTGTAAAACTGACTGAGATTGATTCACCTGATACCATCTATGAATACTGGCAGTGATCCTATTAACTGCCTACAATTGCCCCACTGTAACATTACGATGTATAGGGTAATTTGTTACAATTTTGCTGTGATAGGGATTGTATGGGGAAATTTCTTCCAGTTTTTGGTATAACAGGGACAATTTGTCACAATTTCGTATAATAATGGTGATGTACGGGGCAAGTGGTTGTAATTTTACTTTAACATGACAATGTAAGAGGCAATTTATTACCGTTTAGTTTTAAAATAGCGATATATGGGACGAAGTGTCATTTATTATCCACTGCGCAATAGTATAAGTTAGCATTATCAGCAGAAGATGACAAATGCTTTGTACTGCAAAATAAAGTCAGTACTCAAGCATGGGGTCATTAACCCATTACTGGCCAAAACTCTATCGGATCATTTTTTGCAAACCTTTATACATAAATATGTTGCATTGAGTGATTAATTGTATAAAAAGTTGTTTTGAAAATTTTCAGTATATTAGAACAAAAACTATTGACCGTCTCATTTTTGGAACATTGGCCAAATGCGCTATCCAAGTTCACAACTTTCTTCTCCAGGCATAATATTGTGAGAAACAACACAAACAATAAATAAATAATGTTTTAATATTATTGAATGTCTATTCAGTATGAAATGATGCAAAACACTTGTCGTGTACACCAACATTGCACCTATTACAAATTTTTGTTCTTTTTTCTTGCAGTAAGCACATCTCTTCTGTGGTTTACTTGGCACAATGAAATGATTTCCAAGATCTAGTCGTACATCTGTACTTACCCGTCCTCCCATCAGTTTGCTTCCTTGTGGTCCTCTGCGTTTTGGTACTGATCCTGTTTTCTTTGATAGGTAAAACATCACTATTCTCCGTCGGACATCCAAAAGTGAGAGCTTCTCATTAGAGTTAGCAATCTTGTATGCACGCCATGTGTTTACTACGCAGGTATCTATCATCTTTATGAATAATGGCTACCACCATTTCTTTGACCTTATATTCGTCGTAGAAAGTGATATCTGCTTGTCCAGTAGCTCTATGCCACCCATATGGGCACATCAACAATAAATGATAGTGTAACATACCATTGTCCCATCATTGGGACGCATAAAATATATCGATATTGCACTTACTTGAGAAAATCTGAAATATACGCAATCTTACACGGACATCCATATGTTCATGACAAACACGCCCAGACTACTAAATAACAGCTCATTGTCGTCCAGGAACTACCAGCAGACATACAGTGCTGTCAAGTGCGAGAACAAAAAAATAAGTAAGTTTATAATTTTCCTGACATGAAGTACTTAGAAAAAAGTTATTTATTTTACATTTACAGGCATTATAGCAGTTAGTTGCACCTACAGGTGCAACAATAAAGGCTAAAAGTTCCATTGCTTACGTAGAAATAAGTAAAATATACGCGTCCCAAAAAAGGGAAAATGGCCAGTAATGGGTTAAAATGGTAGGCTGACGTTGAAAGTGGGTGGCTGAAAGCATTGCAACCAACAATTCTCTCTGACATGAATGAACATTACTACTGTCGATGTGTCATGTTTCCTTTGTGTTTGGCATAAGTTAGCATTATCAGCAGAAAATAACAAACTTTTTGTACTGAAAGATGTAGTTAAAACCCTAGAATGAGAGTCACTATACTTTTTGGCTGGCTTTGAGATAGATTTAAGCTGAACTGAGACTAGTTTCTGAGAAATTTAGACATGAGTATAACATTATTTACTTTGGTATAAAGATCAAACTATTTGCGTCGATAAGTGCACTTTAGGCTGTGAGTTGGCTTAGCAGTAGTGTTCACGCGTGTTTTGTAATGTTCTAGAACAAATCTTTACATATTTTAGCTTCTTTAATGTTTGCTACATTTTTAAAGGGCAACAGTAGTCAGTCTGTATTTGCGGCTGCTAGATGGCGCTCTTGGTGTAATGTTCACCTGCCTGCCATTGCTAACGCGGGCGCCTCAGTCTGATGCTACGGTAGCTCAACGGCATGTGAGCAGCCCATAGTGCCTTGCCTTTTATGTATTCTGTTTTACAAATTTGGTGACCAAAGCTTTATCGCTTAATTTTTAGTTTAATACGTGACATGTAACTACTGTTTCTTTTTTGTACTGCTAGCTGGTACTTATACTTTAAAATTTTTTTCTTTCCTGTAATTTTGTAATTGCGTTATAGGCCATTTCGAGAGTTTCATATCTGAAGACACTCATAGCAGTGCCGAAACCGGGGACAAAAGACTCCTTTTCTTGCGACCGAGGGCTGCTATTGCTGTTAATTTTAATTTAGCTAGTGCCTAAATATCAGCAAGATCCGGATAAACAGCGGTATGCTGCATTCTAAGAAGCATGAACAAAACCAAATACACATCTCGCCTCACTTCCGTCAACTACAGAGCGGCGCACCAGCACTCTATTACAGTTTATTTACAAGACAAGGTGGGGATGGAACAGAAGGGAGCATGGATTTTTCTACCAAGTGGCGTCTAAAGCCCCAGTAGCACCTGAAGCTATACCGAACAACATCTGCTGCCGGTGTTGTACTGCGTGAAGGAGACGATGTGGATGTCGGAAACCCGGTATTACAAGTTCCATGGTTTGCGGCACATGCCGTGGTATGTGTAAGAATGGTGCACCGTTCCTTGATATACTAGATGATAATACAACTGCAAATTTCAGAAATGCACTCATTCAAGATAAGATGTCACTTTATAATAACTAATGCAGATTTTCTGTTATTTCAAACTTCAATGGGCATTAGACCAGTATTACACTATCAAATTTCTTTGTCAAAGATTTGATCAAAGATGTGATCAAATATTCCGTCAAATATATTTGACAAAGATCTTTGACGTAGCGCTAGAAGGGGTATTACACTGTTATCCAATTTTTCGTCAAAGTTCAAGATGCCTGACAACAACAACTTGTTATTAACCGCAGCAGTTGCATGTACCACAATTGCACTGTGTGCATATGCGGAAGAGAAGCGGGGGAAAAAAGAAACAAACCTGGGTAAAGCCGCGGGTTTTACGACGACACGATAAAAGCATTCAACAAAACTTGTTACGTGAGCTTATAGTGAAGGACGTCAAGTCGTACATCAATTACTTAAGAATGGATGAGCATACGTTTCTGTATGAGCTCAATGAAGTGTATCCTCATATCACAAAGCACAATATTCACTTAAGAACTGCTATATCTGCAGAAGACAGGCTCACTGTAACACTCCAATTCCTTGCTACAGGAGAGGGTTAGGTTAGGTTAGGTTAGGTCAGGTCTCTAACCTTCGTAATCTATTTTTGTATTCAGCGTGCCTCACGTTGTAAAGCGCCTCATCAGCTTCATACATCTCTATTAATTTTGTAGTTGTCGGCACACACCAATTGTATTTACCTGCAATGTTTATAAAAACACTACAGACGACAGAGTGCAGCGATGCTAGCGCTCCATGTGGTAAAATGTCACATTGCAGTGAACAGAAGACAAGCGACTTCTTTGATCAAATCTACAGCGAGGCCCTAGATTTGATCAAATATTGGACGACATTTGACAAAGTTCCCTATTACACCATCAAATATCTTTGACAAAGTTATTGGACAAAGATATTTGACAAAGAAATTTCATAGTGTAATACTGGCCTTACACAATAATTTTATACCATCAAAATACTACTTTTAATAATTTGTATTTTCCATTCCCTGCAACGTGTAAACTATTAGTTCGAAAGGAAAAATGAAAATGACCTTTTTTGGAGGAAATTTAATGTCGTTTAATATTTTACTGGGAAATATTTTCAATAGAAGCCATGGTTTTGAAGCTAATCAAGAAAAAACGTAGAAAAGTGACTTTAAAAAGCCACCCAACCCCAACGTTCATACCCCACAGTTCGTGATTTTCAGTATGTTTTTCATGAGACTCTCCCATACCACTTCACAAAAATTTGCGACTACACGAATTTTCCGCCTAATTTTCCTTCGCTGAATAGACTAAAATGTTACGTGCGCCAACTTCGAAAAAAAAAAAAGGAAAAAGTTATTGTTTTCGCTTAGATACGCGACTGCAGCGCTGTTGAGAAAGCAAAGGTGAGAGCAAGAGAGAAGCTTACACAGACAAAGAGAGAGAGAGCTATTGCTTTGCAATACAAAGTATTCTCGACACTTAGCCGAAAACAACGGCAACCCGTCGCCAATATCTCGGCAACTACGTACAGCAGCATGCAACATCAGCAACATTGCCCCAGTACACTGCAAAATTGCGTAGTATTACACCCACACTGCAGTGATGTTGATGGCAAGCACATCGCGGCCAAATATTGCCGTAAAATTTGGTCCATGTAGATCAGCTGTTCCCAACCTTCTGAGGCCGTAATACCTGAGTGTAATATGATGTAAGATTTGGAATGAAAATTTTCTTTGAATTTAAAAATGACGAAGTACTAATCATATTTATTTTTATAGCTGTTTTATTGAACCACTAATTAATGACTCAATGAGAAAATTCGTCCTGTTTGTTTTCCACAACTGAATGTTAACATATTTCTCTTTATCAGAAAAGCTTCTCATGGTATTATTCATCTGCATTTTATTTCTTCTCTGTTTATGCCATTGTCAGTGTTTGATGTCCAGCTAGCAAAATTCATCAACTTGTTTCAGCATCTCATTTCCTATTCTAACTCTCGTGTCATCAGCCGACTGAATTCGAGAACACCCAATTATCCTTGTTTTGATTTTCTTGGCATTGAACTTCTTTTCAAGATACTGTCCATTCTATTCAGCTGATCTTCCACGTCCTTTGCCGTTTCTGCTAGAGTTATAAATACTTAAGCAAAACTTAAAGTTTTCATTTCTCCTCTCTGATATTTACTTCTTTTCCCAAATTAAACACTATAAAATGGCTATATAAGCCTGAAAAAAAGATCTTTGCTAAATTTAAGGACAAAATGGATAAAGTAGCATGACATATTAAATACTCTATAGAAATGACTAAAAGTGTGGGATCGTTTTTCCAGAGGTCTTCCTGTCGTTCACAGGAAGTTGAACGTGATATGACGGGCGTTCAGAGCGACTATAGCGCCAAACGGGGCTGGCCCCGCAACACCTGGCGACCTGGCAGTAGATGGAACGGGAAAAGGCAGTGTGTGTCAATCAGCAAGCAATTGGGTCGTGGTGTTCTTCATAACAACATGGCTCAGAGACAACATTCGGATGACTTCACACAGTGGAAGACTCTTCGGGAAACTGGAAGAAGACGAAATGTGACGAGTATAGTTCAGGAGTTTGATATGGTCCACAGCATTGGTTGACGTGCATGGGGAGCGTCCTGAACCATAGCCACTGCTGACCGAAGGAGAGTAGGTGGCTGATCTCGACCAACAGCAGCAGCGCTGCTACATTGTGCAACCGGCAAGAAAGGAACCACGCCAAACAGCGGATGCAATTGCAACCATATTTAACAGGACTTCGAGGTACGAAATCTCACGCTCCACAGTGTCACGGCGGCGTCATGGGAGTGGTCTCTTTGCCCGACGACAAGTACGTTGTGCTCCGTTGACACCCGCACCTCGGCGGCACCGTTTACGATGGTACCAAGAGCGTAGTTATTGGACCGACGCCGGCCCCTGTGGCCGAGCGGTTCTAGGCGCTTTTGCTCGAGTATCATGTCGTTTTTGGAAACTCAGAATCTACTATGTAGGAATCAACATGGATTCCGGAAACAGCGATCGTGTGAAACCCAACTCGCTTTATTTGTTCATGAGACCCAGAAAATATTAGATACAGGCTCCCAGGTAGATGCCATTTTCCTTGACTTCCGGAAGGCGTTCGATACAGTTCCGCACTGTCGCCTGATAAACAAAGTAAGAGCCTACGGAATATCAGACCAGCTGTGTGGGTGGATTGAAGAGTTTTTAGCAAACAGAACACAGCATGTTGTTCTCAATGGAGAGACATCTACAGACGTTAAAGTAACCTCTGGCGTGCCACAGGGGAGTGTTATGGGACCATTGCTTTTCACAATATATATAAATGACCTAGTAGATAGTGTCGGAAGTTCCATGCGGCTTTTCGCGGATGATGCTGTAGTATACAGAGAAGTTGCAGCATTAGAAAATTGTAGCGAAATGCAGGAAGATCTGCAGCGGATAGGCACTTGGTGCAGGGAGTGGCAACTGACCCTTAACATAGACAAATGTAATGTATTGCGAATACATAGAAAGAAGGATCCTTTATTGTATGATTATATGATAGCGGAACAAACACTGGTAGCAGTTACTTCTGTAAAATATCTGGGAGTATGCGTGCGGAACGATTTGAAGTGGAATGATCATATAAAATTAATTGTTGGTAAGGCGGGTACCAGGTTGAGATTCATTGGGAGAGTCCTTAGAAAATGTAGTCCATCAACAAAGGAGGTGGCTTACAAAACACTCGTTCGACCTATACTTGAGTATTGCTCATCAGTGTGGGATCCGTACCAGATCGGGTTGACGGAGGAGATAGAGAAGATCCAAAGAAGAGCGGCGCGTTTCGTCACAGGGTTATTTGGTAACCGTGATAGCGTTACGGAGATGTTTAACAAACTCAAGTGGCAGACTCTGCAAGAGAGGCGCTCTGCATCGCGGTGTAGCTTGCTCGCCAGGTTTCGAGAGGGTGCGTTTCTGGATGAGGTATCGAATATATTGCTTCCCCCTACTTATACCTCCCGAGGAGATCACGAATGTAAAATTAGAGAGATTAGAGCGCGCACAGAGGCTTTCAGACAGTCGTTCTTCCCGCGAACCATACGCGACTGGAACAGGAAAGGGAGATAATGACAGTGGCACGTAAAGTGCCCTCCGCCACACACCGTTGGGTGGCTTGCGGAGTATAAATGTAGATGTAGATGTAGATGTAGTCCGGAACCACGCGGCTACTACGGTCGCAGGTTCGAATCCTGCCTCGGGTATGGATGTGTGTGATGTGCTTAGGTTAGTTAGGTTTAAGTAGTTCTAAGTCTAGGGGACTGATGACCTCAGATGTTAAGTCCAGTAGTGCTTAGAGCCATTTGTACCATTTTTGAACTGGACCATGTGCTTTTATCGGATGAGAACAGATCCAGTGTGGGTAGTGATTCTGGACGTACTTCCATATGGCGAGACGTGGGAACATGTAATGCAACCAGAAACATTCTCGAACATGATCCTTTTGGTGGTCCGGCTGTCATATTGTGGGGAGGCATAATGTTGCTTGGGTGTACTGATCTCCAGATGTTTGAACATGGTACATTCACCAATTAATATTATTGTTATACTGTGCTCCTTCCCCATGTGGTCATTTCAGGGGTGCATTCGGTACTGACTTCATTTTTATGGATGACAATGCGCGACCGCATCGAACAGTGCAAGTGGAGGAACTCTTGGAACGAGAGGATATTCGGCGAATGGACTAGCCTGCCTCTTCGCTCGACTTAAATCCTATCGACCACGTGTGGGATGCGTTGGAAAAACGTGCTGCAGCGCATCCACATGCACAACGACCATCAAGCAGTGTCAACCGCGCCGGTGGGAAATTGGAAGGTTCCACCACAATAACTCCTTACCAACCTTACGGCCAGTGTGGGAGCCCACTGCAGAGCATCCATTGCCGTCCGTACTGCTCACACATCTTGTCGAACCTTCCTTAATACCCAAGGGACCAGCTTAAATCGTTGTGACTTTACTATAATTATTGTCTTTGAGCCCAGCGGTCTAAGGCGCTGCAGTCATTGACTGTGCGGCTGGTCCCGGCGGAAGTTCGAGTCCTCCCTCGGACATGGGTGTGGGTGTTTGTCCTTAGGATAATTTAGGTTAGGTAGTGTGTAAGCTTAGGGACTGATGACCTTAGCAGTTAAGTCCCATAAAATTTCACACACATTTGAACATTTTTGATTGTCTTTGAATAAAGGTATAATTTCTGTTCGTCTGATTGCGTATTTATTCGAGTTACCTCCTGCAGTATACTGTAACAGTTCTCTCTATTTACAGTCCAAGTTTCATCTACCTATGTTACTTGGCAGTGATACATCATGCGAAAGTTAATTTCGTTCTTAGGTTTTGCACACCAGTGTGGTTGTGCATGTTTCATGATCTTAAGAGATAGTATGTCTTAGAGGAAAAGATGTCGCTCACTTGAACGACATGTCTTTTTTTTCTACACTTTACTTCTTCCCTTCTGCATCTGGCAGATAGCATTTAGAGTACAGCTATTTTTCTGATTCCTCTTTGATCAATGGAATATATCAATGGAATATATCAATGAAATATATCACTTTTTCAAACCAACAGCTCAAGTCTTGGAATCAATACTAGAAATAAGAATAATCTTCACAAGGATTTAAAGTCACTTAGTCTTGTACAAAAAGGTGTGCATTATTCAGGAACACACATTTTCAATAACTTGCCAGCAGCCATAAAAAGCTTAACAACCAATGAAATTCAGTTTAAGAGATGCCTAAAGGATTTATTGGAGGCCAACTCCTTCTACTCCATAGATGAATTTCTTAGTAAAACCAACTGATTTGTATATAAGTACAACATAACTTCTACACAATTTCAGTGCAGTAATGTGTTCATTGAAAATTTGTGTGTCTGTGTGTGTGTGTGTGTGTGTGTGTGTGTGTGTGTAAGTATAATCTAACTTCTGCACCATTTCAGTGCAGTAATGTGTTCATTGTAAATAAGTATTACAGTAGTTGTATTACATGTTTATTACCTTATAAATAAATAAAAAACTTTTTTATTTCAAATTCAGTGCATTAGTATTTGTAAAATGACTCTTAGTGTTAATTAAAAAATGACGATCATTCCACTTGGGACCTGCGGAATGGTACATTAGCTTATTTGTTTTAATTGTAAATATTTGTCATGTATTGTTGTTTTTCTGACATGTTCCACATCCTGGAGGACCTCCTCACTACGGATCAATTGGAATGAAAGTAAATCTAATCTAATCTAAGAAACCAGAGCGCTAGTCCCTGGATTAACACGTAATACCTGCGATGTGGTGCTTCCTGCAGCACAGAGAGAGAGAGAGAGAGAGAGAGAGAGGGAGAGGGAGAGAGACGACAAGCACGTGAAAACCAATAGTTGTCAATGGGTCGTACGCCCCCACGAGGCAACTTGGCGGCCACCTCTGTCTCGTCCCGTCGTGTTTCCTGTTAGCATTTCGGCACAAGGCCCCGTCTGCCATCCTCCACATTAATCTCTCTGCAGCCACACCCCAATCCCCGGCGCAGTGGTGCTTTGCGCTCTCTCGTCACGTTCTGTGCTGGCTGAGGGGAGAGGAGGGGTTAATCGGGTTCCGCTTCCCTGTCCCTCAGAGACACACTCAGCCCTCTGACCCACAATACAGCGCGGCAGCCTCCGCAACCTCAGTACTGCGCACAGCCAGTTATACCACAGTCTGCCACCCTCACAGAGATGGAAGCATGGGTGCGGAACCGGCGAACTCTGTTACTCATCACGTATTCGCATACTGTCCGTAGCATACGCCACCATCTCTATCAGCCAGTTGACGACCACTGCTAGATAAAGGCCTCCTCTGGACATCTCCAAGCACTGTAGTCAACAAGTATACGCATCCATGTCGCTCTATCTGTTCTTTTGACGTCATGTACATTCACTTCCCAGTGGGTCGTCGTTTCAGTAATTTCTTATTTCTTGGAAATCCAGCAAACAGTTCCTTACTCCATATACTATTCATTCGCCTTATTATTATATGTTCTCCAGTCTCTCCTAGTAATTCCCATCAAGCAAAGACTGTCTTCGATATTTTTTCAGATCCAGTGAACATGTCTCATGGTGATAGGTCAAATCTGGCACTAAATTCAGATTCTAAACTTATCTTTTCAGACTAATGATAGTTGGTGATAAAGCCCCCGTGGGACAAAAGACCCACGCCTAGTTTTTGAAGTGACTGCCAACGATTCAGAAGTTGATCACCAGATGGCAGGTTTGTCTTATTTTAACCTAATGTTCCATGAAAATCCGTCTTGGCAGGTCGCTCTAGAGGTGAGAAAATGTGGCAAGTCCGTCCTTTACTGTTTACATGTAAGTTTAATGATGTTTTACTTGAACACTGCATAACGTAAGGTTTGAAAAGAAGAATCAACAAATTATTCGTTGATACTACTGCATTAAAGCTTCAATTCTGAGTGTAAATAATTGTTCCAGTTGGTCTCCAAAAACAGCAATGGCGCATTTGTCAGAAAATGGCGCATCTCCAACAATGTGACGACAATTCTTCAATGATAACCTCCCACAAAAGATGACACAACACACAGCGCATGGGATTATCTCACGTGAAGATATGATTCCGCTATCTAAAGTAAAGATTTGGGATAAACTTCCTAGGAGAGCATTGAAATCTGTGCTTCTAACGAAGACACCCAATAAAGAACGAATGAAAGAAGAATGCATGCCAAATGAAAAGCTTTCTACTTAGAAGGAAAGACCTGCCAAAGAAATAAAACTACGTGCTGTAGAAACATAAGTGTCAAGAAAGAAAGAAAACATCAAACAGCTAGTTATCTTCAAAGTCAGGTTCAAATTTCTCACTTCATGACAGTAGCTAAGGTATAGTTACGGAAATACTCTTTGGCGAAGAAGTATCCGCAGAAGAAGAACAAGAGCTTGGGACTTCAGGAAAGAATCATAGAACGTAATAAAGTGCACTAATTATTAGGTACCTAGATAGTTTAGCCTCAGTAATTGAACTCTTTCAGGAGGCCCTACTAATCGTCCTTTCTTGGAGAAGAAAGTATAATTTTGGTATAAGTATTTTTTAGCACTGTGTTTAAATTTACGAGGAATTTCAGTTCAATGTTGTTTTGGGTAACTTGGCTACAATATAACAATTTTGCAAAGGTTAATTTCAAATGTTTTATTATGTTTATCTCTAATGGCGAAAGACCGGCACTGCTGTGCTTCAGCCCATTCTGTAGCGTAAAACCTTCAGTTTTTGTTTTAGCTAAATTAGTAATCAAACAGAGCTGGATGTTCAATGGGGTATAGGTAACAAGCCAACCTTTTTTTGGAATCGTGGAGTCTGCCATTTATTGACCATAGTATCACAAAAGCTGAAAACTGCAGGACTTTACCCCCACCAACGCTACCGCAATCTTCAGTTATCTGTAGACGCAGAGGTAACACAGGAATAGGTCTAATAACGGTAACAAACTAGCAATGCACTTCAACGACTATGAATATCACACTGAACGTACTATCGTAATCAGAATACACGAAGCCAAAACTCACCGGAATAGTGTAAGTGTGTATGCCATCTAGCTCCGCAGATAACGATGAGACTGTAACAATAAGTGACGAGATAAAACAACTTACTCACATGAGGGATACGAAAATATAATTGTGATGGGCGAGTGGAACTCCATCCTAGTAAGAGAAAGAGCAGGGAAAATGTGCGGAGGGGAAATGAATGAAAGAAGAAGCCGTCTGGTACAATTTTACACAGGCACAATTTAATCATAGCTAACACTTGGTTTAAGAATCATTTTGGAAGATGTATACAGGAAAAAGACCTGGAAAAATATAATGGCAAGAAAGAGATTTCGAGACCACAATTTAAACGGAAAACCGCTGCCAGAGTCAGATGTGGACTCTGATTATAATTCATTGGTTATCAGCAAAAGATTAAAATTGAAGAAGTTGCAGAAACGAAGGAACTTAAGATGGGACCTGGATAAATGAAAAGAATCACTGCTTGTTGAGAGCCAACTCTTGACTGAAACAGTGGAAAAGAATGCAAAAGAAGGCTAATGGGTAGCTTTGACAGATGAGGTAGTGAAGGCAGCGTAACATGAAATTGTCGGAAAACAAGGTCCAATGCAAATTCTTGGATAGCATACAATATATTGAATTTCAAGACGAAGGCTGAATATGAAAAATTTTTGCAAAGAAATCAGGGAAAAGGGAATATAGATAATGAGATTGTCAAAAAGCTCGAAATTAAGAAAGGCGACTGTTTGATGGTTATGCTGTGATGTACGGCAAGGTGTTGTCGTTGAGGATACAAGATGACAGAGAATATTTCTAGTTGGTGTGATGAATAGAAGCTAGCTCTAAATGTAGAAAAATCTATTTAATCCAGATTAAGAGGTAAAACAAACCCGTAATGTTCGATTACAGCATTAGCAGTCACGTCGATTAAATAGGCGTAGCGTTGCCAAACGATATGAAGTGGAACGATCGTGTAAGGATTGTAATAGGGAAGGTGAATGGTCGACGTCGGTTTAATGGGACAGTTTTAGGGGAAAGCAACTCATTTACACAGGAGGCCGCGTGTAGAAAACTTGCGCGACCCGTTCTTGAGTACTGCTCGATTTTTTTTTTGTTTGTATTCGACACCAGCTCGGATTAAAGCAAGCTGTCGTAGCAATTCAGAGGCGGGCTTTTAGAATTGTTACGGATATATTCGAGCGACATACAAATATTACGGAGATGCTTCGGGAACGGAAATGGGAATCCCTAGAGGGGAGAAGTTTTACAGAACCGGCATTTGAAGTGGACCGTACAACGATTGAACTGCCGCCAACGTACGTTCCGCGTACGAACCATGAAGATAACATAGCAGAAATTTGGGCTCGTACTGAGGTATACAGACAGTCGTTTTTCCTTCGCTCTCTTTGCGAGTAGAATTGAAAAGGAAATGACTAGTAATGGTACAGTGGTATGGTTTCTTGCGGAGCATGTATGTAGATACGGATGTAGCAGTCAACATAACATATGTCTCAAGTACAGTAACATTTGTTATGTCGACCTGGTTATGAACAAGTCTTTCGAATGTTCCATTGAAATTATGTCAGAGTCAAACATTAAAGAGGCTGGCAATTGTTTGAAAATAAATGCACGCGTTCGAAGCTAAGCACCGTTAAAGATTATATGCAAGTGTCAAATGGTTCAAATGGCTCTGAGCACTATGGGACTTAACATCTGAGGTCATCAGTCCCCTAGAACTTAGAACTACCTAAACATAAATAACCTAAGCACATCACACACATCCATGCCCGAAGTAGGATTCGAACCTGCGACCGTAGCAGTCGCGCGGTTCCAGACTGAAGTGCCTAGAACCGCTCGGCCACCGCGGCCGGCTGCAAGTGTCAAAAAAATAAAATAAACAATAAATAAATTGAAGGTCTGGTCCTTTACGCCACTGCACACCAAACCCCAACCTTTTGATTATGCAATAGTGTTTAGTGTAAGCTGCCCAGAGCCTGTGATACTGTGAGTTGACAGAACCACTCAGGTCAAACCAGGCTTCATCAGACAGAGAATGTCAAAGCCATTCATTGTTATCTCAGTGAACAACCACTCTCAGAACTGGAGGCTCTGAGGAACAACTGCTGCTTTTAATGCATGGACAACAGACACTCGGTAGGGACGGATGTCCGGGTCCCGGTGGAGTATTCGTCCACATGATCGAAGTGATGTGCCGGTCACTTGCGACTGGCGTCGGGTTGATTTGTTAGGCCTCTGAAGCATTTTCTGGTGAACCGCAGCCACATTTTCTGATGTGCGGGCACGTTTCGGAATGTTTTTTGACTTGTTCAAAACAGATCGTGCCGAACGCCATTTTCGGGATAAGCGTTGCATGGCACTCTTTGCTGGCACTTCGACACCATTAAAGTTCTCAGAAAACGACTGACCACGCCGTCTATACGATTTTGTTGTGACGTAACTTTCCACAACGAACGCCCGCTGCTCCACTGTGAGCGAGTACCATCGTCCCCTTTGTGATGCTCCATTCACACTGACACAGTTCGCACTACGCTCTGAAGCAGCGTGGATCACGTGGAGGGAGTAGACGTGATGTGCACGGCACGGGCTGTGGTTACACGCATACATTCCCGTCCAATCGTATCCACTCATCCGGGCCGCTTTTATTTACCCCGCCCAGTATTCTAAAGGGATCTTTCTCCGTATTCATTATTGGTAAGTCCACAACTAGGAAGGAAGATGTCTATGTGTGAGAGCAGGAAATGAATTTCAAGGTACATGTTGCATTGGAGTTGGTGGTATTTTGGCAGAAGTATGACACTAAATGACAGTAGTTTTCATCTCTTTTGTTTTCGAAAAATTCGTGAATGATACCCTTTAAGAGGGCAACATTTTTCCCAAAATCCAGGGGTAGAAGAAGAACATCTTTTGGGTCCACAGGAAAATCAGTAAGGAAATTTTCCGCGCTGGAATTAAGATTTCCTGCAGGCCATTCTGCTTGGATATATGATTTTCTGTTCCCGCTCTCCCACAAACACAAAATTCAGCAGTATTTGCGAGTAATGTACCACAGCTGCATGACCAAGAGTACACCGATGACTTTTAGATCGCCACAGTCTCTTCACTTCTGTTCAGCATTTTCAGTCAAGAAGACGCTCATGTTGACACAAGTCTCTTTCACGATAACTGTATGACCAACAGGAATTGGAAGACGGTGGCGTTGTACAGTGATACAGCTTCCGGACTAAACTTGGAGGAGTTTATGGATAGTCTCCAGTTAGTTGGATCATTGCACAATCATATCATCATGCCATCATCGCAGTAAACAACAATATTGCTTTTCTTCTCAAAAACTCAGATCTCTTTGACGATTTCTGCATTGGGAGACCCTGACATCACACTGAAGAAGATTCCACTGCTGCAGTATTCACCCTGTAAGTTCTGCCTCCGCCGACCACAAATCAGCGTCTCGAATGTCTATGCGGTTTATAATCTTTTTCGTCGAAAACAGACATATGGTACATGAAAGACTTGTTGTTTTCCTTTTCTTCCACGCTATCTACATTTTCTATTCCGAGCTCAAAATTTTGGAGGGAGCAGAAACGATTAAACTATCTGAATGTGGAATAGGTAGAACAACAGACGGAAAATTAAAATACTGAACTGTTCCTCTTTTCTTCATCGACAATCCTGACCTCACAGATGGAGTCAATCAGAAATAACCGTTAACTGTACGTTATAATTTTCTTCTAACCACAGTCTACAGCTGCCAAATACTTGACATAACGCATTGTACACAGCCAGCTGCACCAACACAACTTCACTCCTCTACCGGTTTCGTTTCACAAAACCGGTAGAGAAATAAAGTTGTATTAGTACAGCTGGTCGTTTGCAATGCATTTTTACAAGTTATCTATGCTCCTGTCAAAGCACAGACACAGCAAAATCTATAGACCTTTTCCTGTTTTCCAGCCATTCTCGTAGCATAACTGAACAAGAGGTGCAACATATATGTGGAGCCAATTACTCATTCTGATCCAGTAACTTCATGCCAAAATAATACAGATAGCCAGGTGTGTAAGACTGCTAGTCTGAGGCGAAAATGTTACCTCACCAAAAAGGTAAAAAAAATTATTCATTTAGTTTACACATCTTTTTGGCATTTTGATTTAAAAAAAATTACACTTCAAAAGCACTCAAAAATCAGAAATTCTGCACTAATTACGACATGAACAATATGAAATCACAGTCACAGCCACAGTAATAATGTTTATAGCCTAAAAATGACTGGAAAATGTTGAATTATGTCATTTAACCGGTGTGAAAACGCCAAAAACAAAATTATTTTCATACTATAGTTGTAGACAGCGGAAAAAATTGTACGAGGGCTGCCCAGAAAGTAATGCACCACATGTTTTCTTCAACAATTCTTTATTGAACATAATGAGAATTACACACACGAAAGAATGGTATTTTATCTACACGCCCTATTTTTCCACGTAATCTCCATCCCGTTCTATGGCCTTCCTCCAGCGCGAAACAAGGCCGTGTATGCCCTGTCGCTACCAATCCTTGTCCTGGTGCCGGAGTTGGCGCTTCACTGTGCGAATCACGTCCTCATCGCGCTCAAAATGTCTTCCACGAAGAACGTTCTTTAATAGCCCAAACAAGTGGAAGTCCGAGGGGACTAGGTCAGGGCTGTAGGGTGGATGGGGTAACACTGTCCAACCCCGTTATGCGATGTGTTCAGCTGTCCTCAGACTTGTGTTGCGCCCAGCGTTATCATGTTGCAGAAAAACATTTCCTGGGTTGCTGTGGCGCCGAAGTCGCTGGAAGCTGCAACGTTCCCTGGCAGCACACACACTATTAATAAACTAAAATTTAATTGTACTATATACGCCGCTATGAAGCAATTTGTATATACTGTAATTATTTAACAAAAAATATTATTTAATTTTGTATAAAGGACATTCGTTATTATTGTAATAGTTTCTGTAGTAATATTCTCGATGTATTTATGATTGTAATATTTCTATACTCATAATGTAATAGCGAAATGTGTCAATATCTGCGATAACAAAAATGTAAAATTCAGCCACAGAGGAAAATAATGTTGTAAGATTACAAAGAGAAATTAACAAACAGCAATAGTATAAATAGGGATACATAATGTGGATTCTTTGTCTTCTTCCTCGAGAGCTGAGAGAGAGAGGAACATGTGACGTAGCATTTTATAAATGGGTAGACTTCATTTGTCTGTATCTAGATTTAGCCGCCATTAGAGGATTTTTTTTTTTTTTTTTTTTTTTTTTTTTTTTTTTTTTTTTTTTTTGTTTTAGGGCGCACAACGTCAACGGTCATTAGCGCCCAGACTACGTTAGGAATGCACCGCGAGTCACAAGTTTAAAACAGCAACGAAACGGAAAACACGATAAAAGACAGACTGAGGCATAGGATTAAAAAAAGAAAACAGCATAATCAAATGTGCTTAGAGAGGGTTGTCAAATTGATAAAATGAAGAACGCGAGCAGCTGCTCGTGGGTCATCCGCTAAAATGGCTTCTAGAGTACATGGCAGGCCAAGATCAAGACGCAGTGTGTTAAAATCCGGACAGGACGTTAAAATGTGGCGGACCGTCAGCAATTGCCCACATGGACAGAACGGCGCCGGCGCAGCCGTCAGCAGATGGCGATGGCTGAACCGGCAGTGTCCAATTCGTAACCGGGCCAAAACTACCTCCTCCCGCCGAGAAGGGCGTGAGGAGGACGTCCAAGCCACGGGAAGAGGTTTCAAGGCCCGAAGCTTGTTGTCCGTAAGTGCAGCCCAATCGGCATGCCACAGTGATAAAATGCGCCGACAAATGACCCTGCTACAATCTGACGAAGGGACACAACAAGAAGCTGTCCGAGGCTGGAGGACCGCAGCCTTGGCCGCGGCATCTGCAGCTTCGTTCCCAGGGATACCGACATGGCCAGGAACCCACATAAAGCTAACCGGAGAACCGACGTCCACCAGCTGCCGAAGAGAGCGTTGGATCTGGTGCACGAAAGGGTGAACCGGATACGGATCACTGAGGCTCTGGATGGCGCTCAGGGAATCGGAGCAGATGACATATGCAGAATGTCGGTGGCGGCAGATGTAAAGAACAGTCTGGTAGAGGGCAAAGAGCTCAGCTGTGAAGACCGAACAATGGCCATGGAGCCGGTATTTGAAACTTTGTGCCCCGACAATAAAAGAACACCCGACCCCGTCATTGGTCTTAGAGCCATCTGAATAAATGAAGGTCATATTAATGAACTTCGAACGATGTTCGACAAAACGGGAGTGGTAGACTGAACCGGGGGTAACCTCCTTCGGGAGCGAGCAGAGGTAAAGGTGGACGCGAACCTGAGCCTGGAGGCAAGGTGGCGTGTGGCTCTCGCCCACTCGAAAGGTTGCAGGGAGTGAAAAATTAAGGTGTTGAAGGAGGCGACGAAAGCGAACTCCAGGGTGTAGCAGGGCAGAGACATACAACCCGTATTGACGGTCGAGAGAGTCATCAAAAAAGGAACGATAAGACGGGTGGTCGGGCATTGCCAGTAGCCGACAGGCATACCGACAAAGCAGTATATCGCGCCGGTAGGTGAGTGGCAACTCACCAGCGTCAGCATGAAGACTCTCGACGGGACTAGTATAAAACGCTCCGATCACAAGTCGTAAACCCCGATGTTGTATGGAGTTGAGGCGGCGTAAGATGGATGGCCGTGCAGAGGAGTATACGAAGCTCCCATAATCCAGCTTGGAGCGGACGATCGACCGATATAGGCGAAGTAGGACGGTTCGATCCGCTCCCCACGACATACCACTGAGAACACGGAGGACATTTAGAGAACGGGTACAACGGGCCGCCAAATATGACATGTGGAGACCAACTAAGTTTCCTGTCAAATGTAAGACCTAAAAATTTTGTTGTCTCCACGAATGGGAGAGCAACGGGACCGAGTCGTAAGGACGGTGGGAGAAACTCATTGTAGCGCCAGAAGTTAATACAGACCGTCTTCTCGGCAGAAAAACGGAAGCCATTGGCGACACTCCAGGAGTAAAGACGGTCAAGAGAACGCTGAAGACAGCGCTCCAGGAAACACGTACGCTGCGCGCTGCAATAGATGGTAAAATCGTCCACGAAAAGGGAGCCTGATACATCAGCTGGGAGGCAATCCATTATTGGATTGATCGCTATGGCGAAGAGAGCGATGCTCAAAACTGAGCCCTGTGGCACCCCATTCTCCTGGCGAAAGGTGTCTGACAGGAAAGAACCCACACTTACCCTGAACTGTCGATCCATTATAAAGGAACGAATCAAAAGAGGGAGGCGACCGCGAAGGCCCCATGTATGCATGGTGCGGAGAATGCCCGCCCTCCAACAGGTGTCGTAAGCCTTCTCCAAATCAAAGAACACAGCCGCGGTCGGGCGCTTCCGCAAGAAGTTATTCATAATGAAGGTCGACAAGGTAACCAGATGGTCAACAGCAGAGCGGCGCCTACGAAATCCACATTGGACATTGGTAAGTAGGCGTCGAGACTCGAGCAGCCAAACCAATCGAGAGTTAACCATTCGCTCCATCAGTTTACAGACACAGCTGGTAAGCGAGATGGGTCGATAACTGGAAGGCAAGTGCTTGTCCTTCCCCGGCTTAGGAATCGGGACAACAATAGACTCGCGCCAGCATGCGGGAACATGTCCCTCAATCCAGATGCGATTGTAAGTACGAAGAAGAAAACCTTTACCCGCAGGAGAAAGGTTCTTCAGCATCTGAATATGAATAGAATCAGGCCCTGGAGCGGAGGACCGTGATCGGCCAAGTGCGTTTTCGAGTTCCCGCATGGTGAATGGGGCATTATAACTTTCACGATTCGAGGAGCGGAAGTTAGGTGGCCTAGCCTCCTCTGCCTGTTTGCGGGGGAGGAAGGCAGGGTCGTAATGAGCGGAGCTCGAAACCTCTGCGAAAAAGCGGCCGAAGGCATTGGAGACAGCCTCAGGGGCCACAAGGACGTCATTCGCGACCGTCAAGCCAGAAACTGGTGAGTGGACCTTAGTGCCAGATAGCCGGCGCAGGCTACCCCAGACAACAGAAGAAGGAGTAAAACTGTTGAAGGTGCTTGTGAAAGCAGCCCAGCTGGCTTTATTGCTTTCTTTAATAATACGACGACACTGTGCACGTAATCGTTTATAATTGATACAATTCGCCACTGTAGGGTGGCGTTGAAAGGTGCGTAAAGCACGTCGACGAGCACGTAAAGCGTCTCTACATGCTACGGTCCACCAGGGGACCGGTACGCGACGTGGAGAAGAAGTAGGGTGAGGGATGGAATATTCAGCAGCAGTGAGAATGACTTCCGTGAGGTGTGCGACCTGACGATCGCAGCTTGTGAAGGGTTGATCCTGAAAGGTCGCCCTGGAAGAGAAGAGCCCCCAGTCTGCTTTGGAGATGGTCCAACTAGATGAACACGGAGAGGGGGTATGCTGCAGGAGATGGATAACACACGGGAAGTGGTCGCTCGAATATATATCAGAAAGTGCATACCACTCAAACCGGCGTGCAAGTTGGGGAGTACATATAGAGAGGTCTAAATGGGAATAGGTGTGAGATGTGTCCGAAAGAAAAGTAGGGGCGCCAGTATTGAGGCAGACAAGATTGAGCTGGTTGAAAAGGTCTGCTAACAGGGAGCCCCGCGGGCAGGATGCTGGAGAGCCCCAAAGGGGATGGTGGGCATTGAAGTCTCCAGTTAACAAAAATGGTGCAGGTAGCTGAGCAATAAGTTGCATCATGTCTGCCCTGGTGACGGCAGACGACGATGGAGTGTAAACGGTACAAATGGAAAATGTAAAAGTGGGGAGAGTAATGCGGATGGCAACTGCCTGCAGGCCGGTGTGCAACGGGATGGGATCGTAGTAAATATCATCCCGGACCAGCAACAGAACCCCTTCATGAGCCGGGATACCTACCACAGGGGGTAGGTCAAAACGCACAGAGGTGTAGTGTGCCAAGGCAATTTGATCGCATGGGCGTAGCTTCGTTTCCTGGAGGGCTACGACGAGCGGACGGTGCAAGCGGAGCAGCAACTTCAAGTCCTCTCGGTTGGAGCGAATGCTGCGAATATTCCAGTGAATAAGTGCCATCGTAAGAAGAAAAGGAAGATGAAAGAAGGGGTCACCTCGAAGGCCGCTGAGGGCCTGGCTTCGAGCGAGCACTGCCGCCGCTATCAGTAGGCGGACAGTCATCGTCCATTGGGTCTATAGGTTCATCGGCCATCTTGGGAAGATGGCCGGGAGGGGAAGCTTCCGCCGCCGGTGAACGGCCAGATGTTCGGCTACCAGCGGTGCGGCCAGGCGAAACGGATGACGGCCTGGGGCGGCAACCGCTGGGTGGCGCAGGAGAAGAAATGCGCCGTGGCGGAGAAGGAGAACTGTGCTTCCTATGAGCCTTCTTGGAAGGTCGTTTGGTGGAAGTACCGGTCAAAGGCTGGGAGGTCGAGGGACGTAGGAAGTCTGCACGGGACGGTTCCTTCTTGAAGGCCCGTGCATCTGACTTCGGGGTCTTCGTCTTAGCAGAAGCTGATGAAGGGGCTGGTGTCTGTGGGGTGATGGGAGGAAGAGGAGACGTCGACCGCGCGATCTTAGCACTGGCTGAACGGACGACCGTGGTGCTGAAGGTCAGATCGCATGTCTGGGTTGCCACCTCCCTGGTAGTCCGAGGAGAGGCGAGGACAGTACTGTATTTCCCCGCTGGGAGCAGCGTGGGCTTCCTACTAGCCAATAGCTTGCGAGCAGCCGAGGTGGACACTTTCTCTTTGACCCGAATTTCTTGGATACAGCGTTCTTCCTTATAGACAGGACAGTCGCGGGAGGATGCGGCATGGTCACCCTGACAGTTCACACAACGAGGAGATGGAGGTGGACAGTCACCCTCATGGGCATCCCTGCCACAAGTGACACATTTAGCCGCATTGGAACAAGACTGTCGAGTGTGATTGAAACGCTGACACTGGTAGCAGCGCGTAGGTGTCCGGACATAGGGGCGAACAGAAATAAACTCGTAGCCCGCCTTGATGCGCGATGGCAGCTTAACACTATCGAAGGTCAAGAAAAGTGTCCGGGTCGGTACAAGGTCGTTGTTGACCTTTTTCATGACCCTATGGACAGCCGTCACGCCCTGCTCAGCGAGGAAAGATTGAATCTCCTCGTCAGTCAATCCGTCGAGGGATCTAGTATAGACTACACCACGAGACGAATTCAAAGTTCGGTGAGCCTCCACCCGGACAGGGAACGTTTACAGGAGTGTGGCCCGAAGCAGTTTTTGTGCCTGAAAGGCGCTCTCAGTTTCTAGTAATAAGGTACCGTTACGCAACCTGGTACAAGATTTGACAGATCCGGCTATGGCATCTACGCCCTTCTGGATAACGAAAGGGTTGACAGAGGAAAAATCCTTTCCGTCCTCAGATCGAGAAACGACGAGGAACTGTGGGGCAGGCGGTAGTACTTTTGTCACTGGTGGCTGGTCATGTTTCCGTTTTTGGGCAGAAGTCGAGAGAGATGGAGTGAAATCCATTGCGGAGGAATCCCCCATGATTGCCAGCGTCTCCGATGGCGCGCTCCTTCCTTGTGGGGACCCTCTCAGAGGGCACTCCCGTCTTAGGTGAATGTTTACACCTCAGGTCACACCTCCCGAGAAACAGACGGAGGGACCAATCGGCATGGTCAGAAGGTATCAGCTCAGGCAATCACCCCTCCCTGGGCCTGGCCTTTACCAGGGGGTAAGTGCGTGCCTTACATGTCTACCCAGGGCGGGGAATTACGCGTTACCCCGTCACCGGCTACGTGTGCGAACGCGTGGGTCGGCCTTCAGGCGCGCACAGGGAAGAAGGAAGAAGAGGAAAAAGAAGAGAGAGAGGGAGAGAGAGGACAGACTGTCTCAAACGCCGAGGCGGAGACCAGAGAAGGCAAGGAGAAGAAGGCAAGGAGAAGAAGGCAATGAGAAGAAGGCAATGAGAAGGCAAGGAGAAGAAGGCAATGTGAAGGCAAGGAGAAGAAGGCAAGGGAAAGAATAAGGAAGACAGTGAGGTGGAGAAGAGCAAAGAAAGGAACCAACCAAAGGAAGGAAGAAAGAAACGAGAAGTGAAAAAGCAAAATGACCGCAAATAGAGGTCGTGGAACCGTCCGTCTCCAGACGCAGGCGCTAACTACCCCCTTGAGGGGGAGGGACTCCTTTTAGTCGCCTCTTACTACAGGCAGGAATACCTCGGGCCTATTCTAATCCCCGGACCCGCAGGGGGGGGGGGGGGGGGCATTAAAGGAGAAATTACAAACTAATATAAGTTGAATTATTGTTGTGGTCTAAATACATTATATTTATCAAAAGTGTGTATTACTAATGAAAATTAGCTTGCCCATGTCATCTATAATATTTCTTTAGAGAATTTTCAGCATTTTTAGCAATTATCGCTGGTGTTGCTGGGCTGTGCCGCGACCGAACGATTTGCAGCGGCGGCACATTTAAAAAATTGTTCCGAAAAAAAAGAAAAAATTAACCAAACCCGTAAATCGGGAGCAGATAAAAATTAGCAGTGAATTAAGAAAATGTTTTTCTTTTACAGCGATCCTGAGACTGACGGAATTTATTACTAGTTTCACATTTGTGCATTCATAGGCAGATAATTAACGTTGAAAATTAACAATTTGTTGGTTCCTTCAAATAACTTAAATGTATAGTGAAGTGTGTTTTATCAACGATAATTAAACGTCGGCTTGGCAATATTTAACCATTTTCTGCTAATAGAGCCAGTCTTGTGTTCCATACCTAACGCCGGGAAAGAATTCAGTAAAAATATTTAAAAAAACCACTGCATTTAGAAAATGTGTGCCAAGGCCGAATTATGTAAAAGATTTAATTCTCAACTAAATATTCTTAATCAGTTAATATAAATTTATCTGCATGAGAGGGTTGACTAAGTTCACGTAATTTTAAATGTGCTTAATTCTGTCTAAATGAATTTTTATTACCACACGTAAATTAGGGGTTCTACAACAAAGTTCGTACTGAAAGAAACAAAGCAAGATAAAATAACAAAAATAATTTTAAAAAAGTAACTATTTCTTTTCATTTTAATTTCATTAAAAAGCGCATCTTGAGTTTTGTTAATGTGTTGACATGTGCTTCTAAATTAATGGTACTACCTCTTGGCGTCACATCAATCATAATCACACCTTACAGACCAGGACACGGTGATCATGACCTTACTGGCGGAAGCATTTGCTTTGAATTTTTCTTCTGTGGGGAGTGGAAATGGCTCCATTCCTTCGACTGTCGTTTCGTTTTGGGCTCAAAATAGTGAACCCAGGTTTCATCACCTGTCACAATCCAGGACTATAAGGCCTCTCCCACAGCTTAAAAACGTTGCAACAAGTCAACAGAAATGTTTTTTCTGTGCCATTCGTGATACATCGTTAGACACCCTGGGACCCATCTCGCACACACTTTTGAATATCCAAGAGTGCAGATCATTGCATCCACACTTCCTTTGCTGATTGCCAGACGCAGCGCCAACTGCCGAGTCGTAATGCGTCTGTCCTCGCGAATGACGTCACCTCGCTGCAACACGTCAGGTGTGAAAGCCGTGGATGGTCTCCCCGACCGCTGCAAATTATGGAGCTCCGCCGAACCCGCCTTCTGATGAACCCACCCTCCGTGCCCAGCGAATAAACTGTACTACTGTCGACATCAGATGTTCCATATACTTCGCACAAGCGTTTGTGAATATTCCCCACAGTTTCTTTCTTTGCAGTGACAAATTCAATAACGGTATGTTGCTTGTAATGTACATCACCTACTGACGCAATTCTGAAACTGTCCTGCAGGTACGCTATGTGTCGGAAGTGACGGGAACTTGGCGCGCTCACTCATGAGACTTCAAATAATAGATACATAACGTTTCGCATTCGTAGCATTGTTTTCGGCTGAGAAAAAAGTGCGGTGCATTACGTTTTGGGCAGCCCTCGTGTGTCATTGTATCTCCAAAGTAAGGCCTTTTATGGTGATTTTCGAATTCAGCATGTGTGATTACATGAGAATAAGCCATATTTTAGCCCTACACATACTCCATCCTTGTACTTGATAAATAAAGGATTATTATCAGGTTCGTGCATAAGCTCGTACCCCTCCTATTCCCCCTCCATCTCTTGTGCCTCCTTTCAGTGTCTCTGTGCTCCCTCCTGCACTGTCTTCCCTTTTCCTCTCCCGCCCCACGTGTCTCCTGCCTCTTCGTGAACCCACAGTTGCCCCTCCTCTTTTCATCCCGCCGCTTCCTCAGCTGCCCCATGCTCTCCCCTCCTTTTCCATCCTCTGCGACCTTTCCCTTGGCAAGTCCCACCTGGTAGTTTTACTCTTTGTCGTGTGTGCTGCTAGTGGGTTTTAAGTGTGTTGTTTCGGAGTGTTTTTAATACTGTGGCCAACTTTTAACCTGTGAATGCGCATTCAGTGTCTTCTCTGTGTTTCAAGCATCGCCAACTGTGTTTTTTTAACTTTCTGGTGACTTTTTTAACTCTCCCCCATGAACGTCTACGTGTCCACGTATTTTTACCTCCATTTTCTCCCCTTACTCTGTTTTATGTTCCCCTTTTTTATCTCCTTATGTATGTATCATTTTATTCTTGTTTTAGATGTCGTGTCTCTCGGCTGAAGAGCGGCGGATTGTGCCGCTGACAGCCCTCCCCTGCCCATATGGGGCAGGGAAGTGAAATCACAATAAAGAAAAAAAAAATAAGCTCGTAGTAGTATTGTTTTGCATCTTGATTTTCCGATTGCTATGGGTTTATTTATCGATTGTCATTTTTTATTTGTAGTTCACTATTTTATTTTAGATTACATAGTGTCATTTTATCGTCTGGAGATAGTGAGCGGAGCTGCGGACGATAGAAAATGGGGTGCCAAGTGGAGAAATTGGAACATTCCCAACGTATTCTTCTGTTTCAGTTCAATAGATGGGTGACAGCAGCGGAGGGAGCCAGAAACATTTGCGCGGTGTGTGGAGATAACGCCATTGGACACAGCAGGGCAAGGAAATGGTTTTCTCGTTTTAAGGAGGATCATTTTGATATTAGTGACTCTTCACAGGCAGGAAGAGCTTCAGAGTGTGATGAAGATCACTTAAACGCATTAATCCACAATGATCCACCTCAGTGCACTCGAGAACTGGCAAGCATGGTGAATTGTAATTATTCTAACAGTGCGACATTTTTATGCAATGTGAAAAATTTAAAAATTGGGTGAAGAGATGCTACTCCATGATAGCGCCTGCCAGCATTCTACAGGAGTTGGGTTGGGAAGTCATTCCGTACCCACCTTATTCACCTGATCTTGCGCCCTCAGATTTTCACATTTTCCGCTCTGTCTAACAAACTTCAAGGAACTTCCATTCCAGATGAGAATGCACTCCGAACATGACTCGATGAGTTCGTCGCCTCAAAACAACTTGATTTCTACAGTCGCGGAATCGGAAAGCTAGCCCAGCATTGGCAGATTGTTGTAAAGGGTGATGGAGAATATATTATTGATGAGTAAGGTCTCTGTTATCTGCATCTGCACCGTATATTAAACTTATGGAAAACCGCGAAGAACTTATGCATCATCCTAAACACAACCAGAGATGTTTTACCGGCTATTCGCCGTGCGATTCCATTTACCACCACACCCACAGCCCACGTCCAGGCGAGGAGACGGTGGGCTGCCGTCAGCCGATTCACTCGTCACCGTATGGGTCACGTCCCGAACACCACAATAGGGTGACTCAACTAATCCGTTCATCTCAACTACGTAACCAGTTTACACTCGGGAGGACGACGGTTCAGTCCCGCGTCCGGCCATCCTGATTTAGGTTTTCCGAGATTTCCCTAGATCACTTTAGGCAAATGCCGGGATGTGTGTGAAATCTTATGGGACTTAACCTCTAAGGTCATCAGACCCTAAGCTTACACACTACTTAACCTAAATTATCCTAAGGACAAACACACACACCCATGCCCGAGGGAGGACTCGAACCTCCGCCGGGATCAGCCGCACAGTCCAAGACTGTAGCGCCCTACACCGCTCGGCTAATCCCGTGCGGCAAATGCCGGGATGGTTCTTTTGAAAGGGCACGGCCGATTTCCTTCCCCATCCTTCCCTAATTCGAGCTTGTGCTCCGTCTCTAACAATCTCATTGTCGACGGGACGTTAAACACTAATTTCCTCCTCCTCCAGTTAACAGTTTTTTTAGTTTTTTTTTAATACTAAGCTGGCCAATACGGTATACCGTATTCAGAGTGCAGTAACATTGGCAGAATCTTCAGCTGTGTGCACGTATCTTGAGTCTCCAAGAAAGGAACATAAACGAAAACGAAATCCTACGGCATTTTACGATTTGAACAGGAAGTTAGTGCGTATAACTGTAGCTGTCTGGTTACTATGACTGAGTATTCGATTTACGTGAAAAAATTAATTAATCTGGCTCAGAGACCTTAACTCTTTGTCTTCTCCACTTACTTGGTTTTAGATTCAGAAAGTGTAATGATGGACGAAAATTTTTAATCGAATGCAGTGGCATTGCAGCAACAAGAGCGAGGTCTGTTGTAAAATGCACTTACTGCGTAGTGAAGACTACAGTCTTTAAGCATACTTCGATAAAATTTGGGTATCACAAAACATACGAAAAGTGTGTCCAGATACTTTTGATCACATAGTGTAGGACTCATGTCAGGTGATCTTGGTGGTCAGATCATTCACGACATTTGTCCAGAATGTTCTTCAAACCAATCACGAATAGTTGTGGCCCAGTGACACCGTTGTTTGGGAGAATGAAGTTTATGAACGCAAATAATCTCCAAGTAACCGAACATAACCATTTCCAGTCAATGATTGGTTTATCTGGACCAGAAGAACCAGTCCATTTCATGTAAACAGCCCAAACCATTAAGGAGCCACCATCAGCTTCCACAGTGCCTTGTAGACACGTTGGGTCCACGGCTTCATGGGGTCTGCGTCACAGTCTAACCCTTCCATCAACTCTTACCAACCGAAATCGGGACTCATCTGATCAATCCATAAATTTCTAGTCGTCTAGGGTCCAACCGATATGATGACGAGCCCAGGAGAGGCGCTGCAGACGATGTTGTGCTGTTAGCAATGGCATTCGCGTCGGTTGTTTGCTGCCATAGCCCATTAACGACGAATTTCGCCGTACTATCCTAACGGAAACTTTCGTCGTATTTCCCTTATTAATTTTTGCGGTTATTTCATGTAGTGTTGCTTGTCTGACAGCATTGACAACTATACGTATTCTCCAGTGCTGTCGGTTGTTAAATGAAGGCCATTGGCCACTGCGGTGTCTGTAGTGAGATATTATATTTGAAATTTGGTATTCTCGGCAAACTCCTGACATTTCATATATCGGAATACGAAATTCCCTAACGATTTCCGAAAGTGGACCGACCGTCCCATGCGTCTAGCTCCAACCACCATTTCGCGTTCAAAGTCGGTTAGTTCCTGTCGTGCAGCCATAATCAAGTCGAAAACCGTTTCACATGAGTCACCTGAGTAAAATTGACATATCCGCCAATGCACTGTCCTTTCGTACCTGGTGTACGCCATGGTACCGCCATCTCTTTACGTGCATGTCGCTATCCCATTATTTTTGTCATCTCGGTCTTTATGGAATATTTTGGAAGTTTTTGAGACCACTTTGTTTCGTTTATTTGTACTGACATAATTTTACAGTTCAAATGTGTATCTCTGAGTATTAACTTGTTCATATAAAGTTGTAAAATAGCAATCTTTATCTTTAAGTTTTCTGTTTCGTAAATCCGTTCAATTTTTTTACTTTCATCTTTCTTCCAAGGATTTAGCAGAAGCAAGACCGGAACTGTTAACTTGTCCAATTTAACTGGTGAGCCATTCTTACATGCCACGTCGCTTCCTTCCAGTTGGTGTGTCGGTCCAATCACACTAGATATTGGCGAGTGAAACGCGGCTGATTAATACTTCTACGTAGCGCAAGGAGTAATCAGACAGATCTGTCTTCAGTTTGTGCTTGAAGTCATTTTCATTATCTACTAGGTTCTTCACATCACTGTGTGAGTGCTCAAAGGTTTTATTTTTAAGCTGAATACCTTACTTCTCTCTGTACCACTAGTGAAGGATGGATAGTGTAAAACATTTTGTCTGTTAGTATTATATTAGTCGTTGTTCGTATAGTTCTCTTTTTGCAATTGATTATCCACAATAAACTTTACATGGGAGTAAACGTACTGCGAGTCTGATGCCAGTCTGACGAACCGTTAGAAGTGCGTCTAAAAGAGGTTCTAAAGTGCTCACCACATTCTGCTCTTACTACACGCGTGTACCGAACGAATACAGGGTGTTTATAAACGAATATCGGGGTTTTAACGCTTTATACTATTTATTAAATTAGATTTACAGTTATAAGTGATATGCCAAATGAAAGAGCAACTTAAAAAGTTGTGTTTGGCAGCAGTGCGCATGCGCTTCGCGCAATGTTTCCACCGCAATCCGCTAGACAAGCGCTGGATGGGCCGCAAGGGGCCCAATGACAGGGCTTGCTTTGCATGGCCTCCACGTTCACCCGACCTAAAGCCGTGCGTCTTTTCCTTTGGGTTGGGGCTTCATCAAGGATCGTGTGTACGTGCCTCCGCTACCAGCAGACCTCCCTGAATTAAGAAACCGAACTGAAGCAGCTGTTGCTACAATCACTGAAGACACACTTATCAACGTTTGGGAAGAACTCAGCTACAGACTTGATGTGTGCCGTGTGACAAAGGGTGCTCACATTGAACATTTATAAGGTTCTTGGTAAAACTGTTTGAGTTGCTCTTTCGTTTGACATATCACTTATAACTGTAAGTTGAATATAATAAATATTACAAAGCGTTAAAACCCCGATATTCATTTATAAACACCCTGTACTTGCTTCCCCAATGAAGCATTGCTCCACAATATGTTATCATAAGATATCATTGAATGAAAACACCGTTTGATGCGTAAGTTCGTAGGTTTCCCCACAAGTTTAAAAAATACAGCAGATACACATAACAAGGACTTCAGTCATCAATAACATATTCTCCTTCACTGTTTACAAGAGTCAGCCAATGCTGGGTTAACTTTTCAGTTCCGCGACTGTAGAAATCACGTGGTTTTAAGGCGACGAACTTGTCGAGCCATGTTCGGAGCACATTTTCATTTTCATCCAAAAAGGAAGCTCCTTGAAAGCTGTTCGGTAGCGAGAGGAAGAAGTGAAAATCTGAGGGTGCGACATCAAGCGAATAAGGTGGGTGAGGAATGACTTCCCAACCTAACTCCTGTATAGCGTTTTTTGTCAGTCTAGTAGAATGCTGACGGGCGTTATCGTCGAGCAGCATCAGTTCACGCAGTCTTCCTGGTCGTTGTTCTTGGATTGCGTCTGCAAGACGTCTCAGTTGTTGACAATGTTTACACCACGGGGAAACAATTTGTAGTACACCATACCATCGATACTGCAGCAGCTGCATAACACTATCTTTTGTGGATGTGTGCAAGTCTTTGCACCAGGAGTTGCAGCTTTGTTTGGGCTCAACCATTCCTTTCTTTTCATTATGTTAGTAGAAATGTAAATGTCGTGTGACTAGGGCCTCCCGTCTGGTAGACCGTTCGCCGGGTGCTAGTCTTTAGATTTGACGCCACTTCGGCGACTTGCTCGTCGATGGGGATGAAATGATGATGATTAGGAGAACACAAGACGCAGTTCCTGAGTGGAGAAAACCTCCGACCCAGCCGGGAATCGAACCAGCCGGGAATCGAACCCGGGCCGTTAGGATTGACATTCTGTCGCGCTGACCACTCAGCTACCGGGGGGCGGACATGTTAGTGTAAAGACACCGTTTCTCGTCACCAGTAACTATACAGAATCGAAATGGCCTGTGTTGTTCACGTTCCACTTGATGACGAGCGAGCAGAGATGCACATATGGCCACCCGCTGATTTTTGTGATTTTGGCCTAGAGCATGGTCCGCAGCTCGTGGTCGTGCGGTAGCGTTCTCGCTTCCCACGCCCGGGTTCCCGGGTTCGATTCACGGCGGGGTCAGGGATTTTCTCTGCCTCGTGATGACTGGGTATTGTGTGATGTCCTTAGGTTAGTTAGGTTTAAGTAGTTCTAAGTTCTGGGGGACTGATGACCATAGATGTTAAGTCCCATAGTGCTCAGAGCCATGTGAACCAGAGCCTAGAGCATGCGGTACCCACACACCCGATTTTTTAACCTCCCTCTTTGTATGCAAGTGTCGCATGGTGGTGTAATGATACAGTTCATTACGTTTGCCAGTTCTCTAATACACTCAAGTGGATCTTCGTCTATTAATGCGATTAAACGATCTTCATCAAACCCTAAAGGTCTTCCTGAACATGGAGAGTCACTAATGTCAAAGCCATCCTCCTTAAAACGAGAAAGTGCTCTGTCCAATGGCATTATTTTCATACACGGCACAAAAGTTTCTGGCTGCCTCCGCTGCTGTCACCCCTCTAGTGAACGGAAACAGAATAAAATGTCGCAAATGTTCCTATTTCTCCACTTGGCACTCCATTTCCTACCATCCACAGCTCCGCTCACAATCTCCAAATGACAAACGGACAACATTTGAACTCAAATAAAAGAGTTAACTACAAAAGAAAGATGAGATTCAATAAAGAAACACATAGCAACAGGAATACCAACGCGCAAAACAAAAACTTTATGAAGTTATGCGCCAATGTAATAGTAAAAGCAATTCAACTCTCTGGTATTTTCATCTGTAATGTCTGTGATTATCTGTAATGCAAAAGTTGCAGAGTTCAGACATTTAAGACGATCTATAAAAGGAGTCCCCTACTTCAGGTTCCCGTCGGTATAAACGCCCAAGGATATATAGTATTCTGTTTCATTTAGTGACTTTCTCTCACAAATGATTACTAATGGTGTGGACTGGTACTGTTTTGTATTGTTTTAGGGAACAAAAAGAACTACAATCAAATGCGCCCTTACCAAAAATGTAGAACACGAGTACAAAGAGGAGTTAAAAGCGACTACACGTCAATCGCAGTCGACGGAAGGGAAGACAGCTAAAAACAGGGAGGTGGAGAAAGGTCTATCAAATACGCCATACAGAAAATGACGTCCAGAACTACAAATTAAATGGTCTTCGCCATATTGCTACGACGGACAAAGAGTAACATGCGGTCAACAGCCCTCGCGTCGTTCGCTAAAACGGCCGATAACCCAGACGGCAAACACAAACGAGAACGTAAACGATTAAAAAAGAGGGCATTCCGTCAGGAAATGGCGGTCCGTCAAAAATTGAGTGCAATGTGCACAAAGTGGTGGGGGAGCACCACTTAACAAATAGCGATGGCTAAAAAGCCAGTGTCCAATACGCAACCTACGTAAAATGATCTCCTCGCAGCGAGAGTGCCGAGATGAGGTCGTCCAACCCGCTGGGAGAGGCTTAATAACATGATGGGACGTCCAGTGGTGATGCCAAAGTGACCATCTGCTGATAGACGGCAACACCGAGATCATCAGAGGGAATGTAAGAAGTAGCGGACTGAGGTGCGAGGACTGAAGCCTTGGCAGCAGCGTCAGCAGCCCCGTTTCCTGTCAGGCCGACGTGACCAGGAACTCACATAAACATCACAGTGGCTCCATCAAGAGTGAGCAAGTGAAAGCTTTTCTGGACCCTTTGCACTAAGGTATGGACGGAGTACCGCACGCAGAGGCACTGACAGAGTCGGAGTAGATGACACAATTGAAAAGCCAGATGTACTGCATGGCCCGATAGAGGGTGAAGAGCTCTGCTGTAAATACTGAGCAGTGTTCCGGAAGCCGATACCGAAAAACGTTGGCGCCACTGATAAAGGCAAACGCTACACCACGCGCAGTCTGAGAGCCATCACTGTACACAAAGGTACTTTCGCTAACTTCCATGCAAAGGTCGTGAAATTGAAGGTGATAGAGCGAGGCTGGAGTAGTGTCCTTAGAGAGTGTGGTGTGCGTACTGTAAGACCTTCGGTACACACACCATCAGATTATTTGAATTGTCGCTCTAACTAAGTAGGCGAGTGTCAGTAATATGTCTCGTGGTCTTATCGTGGCGTGTTTATCTTCTGCCTTTAGGTCAGACGATAGAAATACCACTTGCACGCTTGGAGTAGCAGATTGACGGTGACCAACTTTAAACAGAACTTGATTAATTTTCACACACATTTATTAAAATAATAAAAAGGATAGACATTACGTAACTTGATTCTGGATGCTGTTTACTATTGACAATCTGAAGTTCCTTTGGTCTTGGTACGTTAATCTTATTCTCACATATCTGTGATACTTGACAAAGTGTCTATACATTTATCTTCATGGCTATGTACAGGAATATGATAATCTTATTAGGCGCAGACTGAAACTTGACTATAGACTAATGCAGACTGACTAATCGAAGGTTTGTACACTCGTGATAATACCTCGCGCGTTCAGGTATCACTGTGCGAGTGTGATCCGTGAGGAGAAAAGGTTCTACGTTAGCAGCAATCTCATTGGCTGCATTACATATTAATACGCAGATCGGCGGAAGCAGAATTTGGTCCATCTCTAAGGCAGCGCCATCTCGTAGTGCGGAGACGGACAAGCGCTGCACCTGCGCTGTTGTGCTTAGCGGGGCGCGCTCTAGTGGGAAAGTTGTGTACGCGCCGACTACACGGAACTATGTACACAACAGAGAGCGAATGAAAGGCTAGGTGAACACAGGTCTCTGTGCGAAACCAAGGTGGTCAAGGGTTTTACACCCACTGGGAAAGTTGCAAGAAGCATGAAGTTATGCTCCTGGAGCAAGAGCCGAAAGCGAAGTCCAGGAGGTAACAGTGAAGAGGGACCTGCTCCATACTGGCGATCAAAGGAGTCATCAAAGAAGGAGGCATAGGATGGATGGCCACGCATGGCAGACAAACAGATACATATCTGCTGAGGAGAAAGTCACAGTAGTAGGTCAGTGGTAGTTCAGCAGCTTCTGCATACTGACTCTCAATTGGGCTAGTGTAAAAGGCGCCAGTGGCCAAACTAATGCCACGATGGTGGGCAGTTTTGAGATGACATAAGAGGGACGGACATGCAGATGCTTAAACGAAACACCCTTCGTCTAGTTTCGAACAGACAAGGGCCCAGTACGAACAGAGGGTGTCGTTTGATCTGTTCCTCAGGAAGTGCCACTCAGGACATGTAGGACACTGAGGGACTGCGCACAGCAGGCTGCCAGGTAAGACACGTGAGAGGACCTAGAAAGTTTCCTATCGAACATGAGCCCCAGGAATTTCGTAGAGCAACATGCCAAGAAGTAAAGTCAGTTGAAGAAACCAACTGTGCTGCGAGAAATTCATACAAACTGTTACATCAGTGGGGAAACGAAAGCCATTGTCAATGCTCCATGAGTGAAAACGATCGGACACCGTTGAAGACGCCGCTCAATGAGACAGGTCCATAGAGAACTGCAATAGATGGCAAAAGGGAGCCGGAGATGCGCGGTGGGAGAGACACCATTATATGGTTGATGGCGATGGCAAAGAGGACGAAACTCAGGAAGGAACCCTGAGGCACGCTGTTTTCCTGTATAAAGGTGCCTGACAGGACAGAACCCACACATACCTTGAAAACTCGGTCTCTTAAAAATTCCTGAAGGAAACGGGGCAGGCGGCCACGGAAGTCCGATGTGTAGAGAGTTCGGAGGATGCCAGTCCTCCAGCAGGGGTCGTACGCTTTCTCCAAATAGAGAAACACGGCCACAGTCTGGGACTTCCACAAAAAAACCATTCATGACATGGGTGGACAAAGTGAGGAGAAGAACGGCGTGCTCGAAATTCACGCTGTGCAGTGGTTAGTAAATTGTGAGACTCGAGCTACTATACCAGCCAGGCATGAATTATATGTTCCATCATCTTGCAAACACAGCTGGTGAAACAAAGGGGGCGGTAGCTAGAAGGAAAGTGTTCGTCCTTAACGGGCTTAGGTATTGGTATGACAGTGGCTTCACGCCAGCGTCTGATAAACGTGCCCTCTGCCCAGATGCGGTTGTACATACGAATCAGAAAGTGCTTGCCTGCAAGTGAGAGGTGCTGCAACATCTGAATGTGAACGTAGTCTGGCCCTGGGGCGGAGGATCAGAATGAAGTGAGAGCATGATCTACCTCCCTCATAGTAAGGGCGGCATTGTAACACTCACTATTCTGAGAAGAGAAGGATATCGCCCAAGTCTCCCCCACTCATTTCCGATGGAGGAAGGGAGGGTTACAGTTGGAGCAGCTCGAAATCTCCGCAAAAAGGCAGCCCAAGTTGTTGGAGACAGAAATAGGTTCCACGATGACATCGTTTTCTACTTTCAGGCGGGAAATTGGGGAATGGACCTTGGTCCCAGAGAGGCGACGGAGGTTGGCCCACATGACGAAAGAGGAGTGGCACTGTTAAAAGAATTAGTGAATGAAATCCAGCTAGCTTTTTTGCTATCCCGAAAAACGCGACGACACTGTGCACGCAACTGTTTATAATGAATGCAGTTTGCCATCATAGGATGACAGTTAAAAACGCAGAAAGCACGTCTCCGCGCGTATTGCGTCGCGACATGTCTCAGTCCACCAAGGGACCGGGACACGGCGTGGTAAAGAGGAAGTGCGAGGAATGGAACGTTCTGCGGCGGAAAGGATAATGTTTGTAAGATATTCTGCTTGGTCATCACAACTAGGCTCTGAGCACTATGGGACTTAACGTCTGAGGTCATCAGTCCCCGAGAACTTAGAATTACTTAAACCTAACTAACCTAAGGACATCACACACATCCATGCCCGAGGCAGGAATCGAACCTGCGACCGCAGTGGTCGCGCAGTTCCAAACTGTAGAGCCTAGAACCGGTCGGCCACTCCAGCCGGCATCACAACTAGGGAAATGTTGTTCATCTAAGGTCGCCAAGGAGGAGAAAGGCCTCCCATTGGCTTTAGTAAGCTGCCATTTTGGTGTGGACGGTGAGGTAGGAGTCAGCAAACGGATAGCACACGTGAAATGGTCGCTCGAATATGTGTCAAAGAGAATGGACCACTCAAGACGATGAGCAAGCTGGGCGGCGCAGAAGGATAGATCCAAATTGGAAAAAGAGTATGTGGAAGCTCAAAGTAACATGGGTGCTCCTGTGTTAAGGTAGAACAGGTTAAGTTGATTGAGAGATCAGACAAGAGGACACCTCTCGGATAGGTTCTGGGAGAATCATAAGCTGGAGGAAGTCTGCGCTGGTGACACCATATGACAGAGGGATGTAAACGGTACAAGGGAAAAGGTCAAGTGAGGAAGGAAAAGACGAACTGCAATAGTTGAAGGCGGGGAGTCAGGGAGATGAGTTGACTATGAACATTATCCCGTATGAGCAGCATGACTCCCCCATGTGATGGAATGCCGTCCTGGGGGGGGGGGGGTCAAAGTGGTCGCATGGACGCAATTTTGTTTCCAGAAGACAGAGAATAAGTGGACACTGCGATTCTAAGAGCGGCTGTAAATCCTCTTTGTTGGATTGAAGAGTGGGAATGTTCCATTGGAGGAAAAAATGAAGGGGCACCACCTCAGCGGCTGCCAGGACAGAGAAACAGTTGGTGGTGCACACCAGCGACGTGATGGTCGGCTGGGCGAGGATATGACGTGGCGACACTGTCGAAGAGGATCACTGAGTCAGGGAAGCAGATGACTGTTTGCCTTTGTTTGACTTCTTGGAGCCTTTCCGGTCGGCAGAGAAAGACTCAGATGCTTGTTGGCTGAAGGGATGAAGTAAGTCTTCATAGGAGAATTCCCTCTGTCCTTCCCAGTCTGCTGGTCGTACAGCTGGTCGCGTGTTGCACAGCTGGAGGAGGAGATGGGGACGCTACCATGACCCTGGTAGATTTCACAACCACAGTGCTAAGTTTAAGGTCGCATGTATGTGTGGCCATTCCTTCGTGGAGCGAGATGTAGCAAGAACAGCACTGTAGGTGCCAGATGGTAGAACGCATGGTTTCCATTTAGCCAACAACTTGCGAACGACTGAGTAAGGCATTTTTTGCTTCAACCAGATCTCCTGAACAGCCCACTCATCGAGATGTCGGGACACTGACGGGAGGAGGCGGCATGGTCACCATTGCAGTTGACACAGTTGGAAGAGGGTGGCACACAATCGCCCTCATGAGCATCAATACCACAGGTTACGCAGTGGACTGGGGCTCGACAGGAATCTCGAGTGTAGTTGTAATGATGACACTGGCAGCAGCACATTGGGTTTGGAATATACAGTCTGATTGTGTTAACTTCATAACATGCTTTGATCTTTGACATAAGAATCACCCTATCAAAAGTGAGAGAGGTCATGTGGGCAATAAGGAGACATCTACTTATTTCATCACCCAATGGACTGCTATGACAACCTGATCAGAGAGGTACGTTTGGATTTCTGCCTTGGTCAGACCACCGAGCAGCCTAGTGTAAATAACCCCACGGGAAGAATTTAACGTTTGATGGGCCCTGGCAGGAACAGGATAGCCATGCAGGAGCAAAGCTGTAAACAGTTGTTGTGCTTGAGGATCGGAAGCAGCCTCCAAAAGCAAAGTCCCATTGAGTAAACGAACCAGGATTTCACAGGGTCAGCAATTGCATCAACACCTTTTTGAATAATAAAGGTATTTATAATTGCAAAGGACTAAATGTCCTCAGGTCACATCTGTCAAACACCTGACACAGGGACCAATCGTCAATTTGGGAAGATAGCAGCTCAGACAATCACCCTCCCTGGGCCTGGCCTGTACCAGGGGTATGTGCGTCAGGAGCGCACAGGGAGGAAGAAGAATACGAGGAACCCCAAACGCTGAAGTGGAGGAACGATAGGAGAAGGTGAACGAAGAAAGAAAAAAGGAACGAAAAACATTGGTGAGTATTCTGATACTGACTGCCGAAAATGCAGAATACATTTCCAAAACATGTTCCCCAAGGGAGGGGAGAAAGAACAGCAAGAGGATAGACATGCAGCATGGAAGGAAAAAGATGCTTCAAAGGCAGTGGCCCAGTGGTAGCCGAGCACGAACTCGCCGAAGAGCTGCGAGTCAAATGGTTCAAATGGCTCTGAGCACTATGGGACTCAACTGCTGTGGTCATCAGTCCCCTAGAACTTAGAACTACTTAAACCTAACTAACCTAAGGACATCACACACATCCATGCCCAAGGCAGGATTCGAACCTGCGACCGTAGCAGTCGCACGGTTCCGGACTGCGCGCCTAGAACCGCGAGACCACCGCGGCCGGCAGCTGCGAGTCCCTAGGGGACACTGTCTCTGAGACGTAATGAATTGCTTGTATTATGTTTTATCTAAGTCCACGTACGGTGTATTTGCAGCATACCAGTTCTGAATTTCAAGAAAATTTTATTCAGTTTTTAAAGTATTGAAGTATCTCCGTTGTGCTTGATTATAATACTTGCAGCATAATTACAGACAACTATTTAAGCTTCTTGCAAATCCCGGTGGCAGTTCATTACCATAGAGTATAACTACAACAAGAGTGGGGCCAACATCAAAATGTGAAAACTGCCAAGTTTTATCGTGGATCGGAGCCCACTTCAAACTATTGGTCTGTTCTATAACTAGGTAAGTCATTTAAAAGATCAGAAGACAACAAAGGAATACCACTTCCAGTCGGACCATGCTAGTAAAACACTGTGGTGTTCAAACCAACTTTCGGTTAAACCTCATATTTTCAACAGCCATAATATTCTCATTACACGACACAGAACCTCACGAT